>NC_060884.1:14056855-14356855 GCF_014805685.1 Silurus meridionalis | reverse complement strand
AAACCCCTCTCTGAGCAAGTGCACCATATCGTTTGACAGGAAGAGTCTGATAATCTCAGATCTTCATTTCACATACAGCAACTTAATACTTATTATTAAGATCAGTCACTTTTAAGATCAGGCACAAACACTAAGACATCCAGGGAAGATCATCCTGTAGTATGTTATTTCAGAGTGCTGTTTTACACCCAGCTCACACAAACACAATGTATGTGTATATTTTACTTAGATCACAACATAACATAGCAGAAAACAGTCTTAAACTTAGCCCTTGTAAATTTATTTGATAAGTGACTGTTTAGAAGCATGTCTCACCTGCGTAGTACCCCACCAAGCAGGGAGGCGTTGAGACACTCAGGTGGGGATAACCGTCTCTGAACCTCGGCTACAGTCACTTTGTACTTAGAGGTGGAGCTGAGCAGAGAGAGTCGACCGGGGACAGAACAGAACACTTCTGTGGGATTGGAAACCATGCCCAGCAGGGACTCCCTCTGGAAAGGAACACCTATGGGGTTGCCCTTAGGATGAGTCAACGGTCCTGCACGGAGGAATCAGCAATATTAAATATACCAGAAATGCTATATTTTTCAGATTGTCATTAGGCCATCATTTATTTATCTGCTTCATTATTGGTCACCAATTCAGAGTCTGTCAGGGTGATTGTCTGTCAGGTTTCCTGTACATATTAGATATGTTCACTTTTAAACTGAAAAGTCCAGCTGCGAAAAGTTTTGGGGCTTTCACAAGTAAACTTTTAGTAGAATCCGAACCCTCACATAACCTTACTTCAATACTGCATGCATGCAAATTTTTTTCCTACTATTTGTGTTTCCGAGCACCTGATCATTACAGTGAAAGCGAATCGATTGCCAGCAAGAAAGAAGCAGTAAGGGGGGAAATAAATATTTAATTTTACTCATCTCAAAAGGATGTATACTCAGTATAATTAGGAAGTGATGTTCTTATGGAAAGACAGTGTGGTCTCTGAAGTTCTCTGAAGCAAACTTTTTAATGAGAAACAGGCATGCATCATCCTACACACCAACCACCACACATAAGTCACAAATTATTGCTTAGCATAAGCCATTAATTCCATCATCCTGCTCTTACTTTCTCAACCTGTTAACAAGCTCTAGTACTAAAGAAGCATTGCTATGGAGGGAAAGTAGCAGACTAAGATTTAACTCCATGTCATAGTCTGCAAAATAAAAAATAAATAAAGAAAAAAATAAACCAGATGTCTGCCAGTGAAGCAGGCATTACTCATTACTCATGCCATTGGCCTTACCAGCAAAACAAAACAAAACAAAACAAAAAAACAGATAAGACATAAGAATCACAGATGGCTGGTAATTTAGAACAAAATACATATCTATTATTATGTCCATAAACCATATGGTATCCATAATCAAATATGCAACAGAAAACAATACACCTAATGTACAACGGTTCTATGTGAAATGCGGTATTCTATTCATTGTAAATTACAAGTCTGCAAAATAAACATATGCTGACAACATGTTGTTGGGAATTATAACACAATACTTTTTTTTTGGAGTATCATGTGACTGCCGACCAGTGTAACTGCATAAAAGGGCCGTGCTGTGTTGATTGGACCCGAGTTTGAATCCCAACAATCCAAAAGATGTCTGTAACTGACTCATAGTTTAGCACTACTGGACACTGCAAGCACATGCAAAGAACCAGTCAGCTTGCTATCCCTTGAGGACAAGTGTGCCACTTGCCCTACTGAAATGACAGGAATCAAATATTGGCTTGTAATTGGCCACATCTAACACTATGAAAATAACCATTAATAAACAGTAAAATAAATAACCAGTAAACAAACAAACAAACAATACAAATGTAATAAATAAAATAATAACATGGTTATACTGTGCTCTCATAGTGTTAACGTCACTCATTATCATCCAGCATGTCATAATCTTCTTTTCTCTAATCACTTAATATTTTTCCCCTTTGATTGCATTTTTTTGCTGTTATTTTATATAACGCTGTTGTTTTGCAAGTCAGCATTTGTAATGAGAAACAGACATTGTCCTTACTGACAAACTGCTGTTAAACACTTTTGCTGCGTCTCTAAGTTTACACACAAACAGGCTCATCTGCCTCACTTTTAACACATTTTCGGCAACTACATTTCCACTTATTGGCTGTAACTGTAAGGAATACTAAGCAGATCATAATGCATACAGTGCATTACAAGGCTATTACCGTATGCTGGATAATTGTGGGAAAACATAAACGTTGGCATTTTTCATGGTTATAAAATACAGTATTATTATTCCAATAAGCAGGTGGGCTTACTATATTCACACAAAACATTAACAGAATATTTGTTACATTATCAGCGTATATTATATAAAATTATTATCCTTTTTTTCACTATTGTTGTTTATTACTAGTGTTGTTAAGCCACCACAGCTCTCTGTCAATGCTTAGCTATTCATATGCTTAACTACTGTCTTATCATTCATCTAAAACTGCACTTCAATCATCATCAAAGTGCTGTGCATCATATCATTTAAATAATTATTCTTTTAATACACAACACTGTAACCATGGCCAAAATGCACCTCATCTGGAAGCTGAACATTCTCATACTCTAGCTACTAGGGTTAGGGTTAGGGTTAGGGTTAGATTTCTATAGTTTACCACTACGTCATCAAACTGAAGAGGCCTTCAATTTCTGTCGAAACCATTCACCCTGCTTTGATTTGATTGGCTTAAAACAACTAAAGCCTCTCATTTACTTTAATATTGTCTGTGGTCCCCTTAATGTTCCATTCAGTACCCAAGCTGAGATCATTGACTCAGATTGTTAAAAGGAGTCATTTTGGATAATAAAACCAAAACTTATGTTAACCACAAAAGCCAACACTGCACTGTTTTTCTTTTTTTAAATATTGGTGCGACTGTGAATTTGTCAAGAAGCTACAGAGTTAAAATTACTGTCTTTTTACAGTCCAAATTACTGACTGTAAACTGGGCTTGCATTGAGAATTTCGCATGAAGCAGACACTTGAATGAAAACACATTTTAGAAAATAGCAAAGACTGATATTTGATTAAAGATTTAACTGATGTGTCCTTTCCCATTCCTAAAACACAGGTCTTTTTATCAGGTTGATTTAGTCTGGTTTCATTTGTTTAGTTTTTAATAAAAGCTACCACCATATTCAGTATTACCACTTATACCAGTATTCATAGCAACATAATCACAAATAAATGACTAGTTGGGCACTCATAGTTTTCATACTTCTCCTTTTCACGATACGTTGTGCTATATTTTGTTGTATTCCGTCATTGTATTATCCTAATTTGGGCAAAATAAGTTTTACTTTCACTTAAATAAAACTTTAATTGCATCATTTACTAGCTGATTATATCAGCTCATCTTTGTGAAGTATTATGAGAAACATTTAGATGAATGACATTTGAGCTAAATATCAGTTTAAATATTCAGTCTACAGCAAGACCTTCAAAAAATATCTCTGTACGCTTACTTAAAAATATTTCCTGTCACAACAAAAATGACTGAGCAAACTGTGTTTGTCTCAAAGGTGCCCCACCCCAAGTGCTGTTGTTTCACATTTTCTCCTTTTGCGTGAGTTTACTGAGGCGCTAAACTCTGACAGCACTCAACGCCAATTCAAAAAGCAAAAAGAATTAAGCTTAGACAACAAAGATGGCCTAGGCCTCTCCTATCTGAGCCAGCAGAGCATTCCGCAACTTGTCAGTCTGTGTGCCATTTTGAGAAGATTCCTCCTGCTGACTTTCCATTCAGCCTGAACGAGAACTACAATGCCGCGAGGATCAAACCCAGATTAGTTAAATGGAGCACATGGCCAAGAGGATTAGTGGTGAAGTTTAAACCAGAGCTTCCTCAACTTTTCTTATTCACGCTTGCATTGTGCAATGCATCTGGGCTGGGTGAAGTACTTCAGGACATAAGTGTATTATGTGCATCCATGCATATCCCTGATATTAAAGTGCAGTACTGCTTTTTTAAAATATATATATTATTAATGGAGCAACCAAAAGTCATTATTCGATATCGCATGACCTTGTTCCTGTTTTTATAAAAGAGTGGAACAGACAGAAAAGACTGGCATTCAGCAAGGTAAGAAAACTAAACCAACCTTTCTTGATGACTGTCTGGTCAGCAATTACAATACTGTGGTCATCCACATGCTGAAACAACAGACAAAATTAAATAGAAATTATAGCATTTTCTCTTACATGCATTAAAAAGAATTCTGTCTCATATTATATGTGTGTATGTGTGTCTGGTTAAATAATTGCACTCCAGTTAAGCAATAATTTATGGAAAAGCAAGGCCTGATATACTGACCACTTGGCTAAAGAACACTCACTTGGACATCATCAAGTCCTTGCCCCATTTCATGCAGTCCCATATTCTCGCCCATTGTTGACTCAAGTCCATGGACATGTGGAGGTAGCAAGTCTGGCCGTCGGATGCCATCCCTACGAACACTCGATGATCCACTGTCTAAGCCTAGAATCTGAGTGGCAAATCCACTGCGGGCATGTGTTCCGATCCCATCTTGGTTTTGACGACCAAGCCATGGCTGTTGCTGATTAGACGTCGGGGACTGGTGAATAGAATTGATGTTGAATGGATCGCCTAGATGAGAGTACGGGTCGTTCGGCTGGGTGTATGGTAGTGGTTGGTAGGGAGGAGGGAAGTATGGTGGTTGAAAGTCAGAGCCGGTTGAGTGTGACAGAGAAGGTGCTGGACTGTAGAGGGGCTGACTAACCACTGGATGATGCGGTAGACGTGAATTTCCATTGCTGTTGCCATCGTGCCTCTCCTGCTGAATTGTACAAGTTTTATTAATGTCAACTTAAAAATGAATTGAAAGGTATGCAATTATGTGGAGCTATAACTTATATACCAAAGCGCAAAAATATATCAGCTAGTGGCTCAGTGATGATTGCTTGGGCTCCTAGTCAGAACGCCAGGACAACAAGTTCTGGTACTGCCACAATGTCATCGTTGGACACTATTGTCCAACAAGATATGCTAAGATATGCAAGGAAAATGGTTTTGATATTGTATGTCGAATTAGAGGACCTCTGCTAAAGGAATTTGAGATAATGATAAATTAGATGTGCATAATAATAATAATAAAAAACATTTTGTCCATGAGCAATAAAACCCACATTATTTGTTAATGAAAAAAACCTTAAAATATCTGCCTGCCAAAAAACTTTATTTAATTTTTATTTTTTATACTTATTTTTAATTCAAATTGATTTTAAATCACATCTCTGTCGAAAAGACAGAGCTTGTGCCATAATGATGTGTTTTTCTTTTTTACTTCCTTCTTTTCTTTTCAAAGATCACATTTAAGCACAGAATAATTTGTCCCACAGAGAATAAATCAAGGATGCCGTTACGGTACATAATGCAGGCCTCTGGTCAGCGTGTGATTATTGTTAAAGGTGCTTTGTGGAGCTGAAGGGCTTGCAGTATTGCTGTCAGTGCGGACAAAGCGCGCGCGACACCGAGCCAGCGATCACCATGTGCTGTGTCAATAGCCGAGTGATCCAAGGGGGCCATTATTCATTTACAATAAGGAAACGTGCTAATTAAATTTCGGTGGTGTTAAATCGAAATGAGTTTAATTAGGCTGCTGGTGATGCCGAATAATTTAGTTTTATATATATATATATATATATATATATATATATATATATATATATATATATATATATATTTGTTAGGCTGCTGGTGAGGTTTTTATAGAGCTACCCAATCTACTTCATAAGGAAGGAAATCACAAGAAGGATTGAAGTCCATTAGGATTTTGAACTAATGCAAAAGGTTATTTAAATAGTCTAATGCAAATATTTGATTTGTCAAATGTCAACGATTATTTTTAGGCTGTCTTCAGATCTTGAAAATTTTGCGCCAAAACGGTCACAAGTATTGCGCAGGTTTAAAAAAAGTGGCACGTGAACATGCAGCTTTCTGGCGCGTCATTTTTTTTTCTAAGGAAATGTTTAGTAGCTGCTTTGCTATAAATGTAGAGCTGTTTAAATATTTAATGTGAAACAGGAAATCAACGCTTGCGCAAGACGTTCGCTTGACTTACCTCGCAATCCTCCTCGTACTTCACGTTATCTGCCAACTTCCACAACATTTTTCTTTTCTTTTTTTTTTTCCCGTCGTTCACACAATGCAAACCTTAGAGGCCTTTATACACGAAGTCTGGACAAGATAAACGCTCTTCGCCTATACACTTTAGTCCATGGAGCACACTACACCCAGTGAAGAAATGCATCAACTCGGGAACACGGAGCCGCCGCGTCTCGGGAGAGAGAAGGATTTACTCAATCAGCACTGAGGAACTGAACCCCCGCAGAAAATTACAAATAGAAAAGTTCACACCGACGCTTCCAAGTGCTCACGTACCGGGGGGAAAGATATATATAAAAAAAAAAGAAAAAAACAAACAAACTACAAAGTTCTAAAACTAAGCCAGTGGACTCCCTCTGACGGACGAAAGCCTGTCCTGTGCTCTACTCGTTTGTCCTGTTGGAAGCGTCGCCACTATATTTGCATAGACATCGCGTGTGGGCGGGGACTTCGCCGGGTGGACTCGCTAATGTCCTGGCCAATTGGTTGGTGCAAAAACAACGGACCAATCAGTGCGCTGTCCGCCTATTCATCAGTCTAAGCTTCCATTTTATATTCGATAAAACTTCAAGAAAAGGAAAAAATTGGAATGCCTTATATATTTATTATTATATAAAAACAAAATGTAAATATTTTAGACTAAAAAGTCTATTGTTACATTGTTTATAAGCTCACCATCACCATTATTTTTATTATTATTATTATTATTATTATTATTGTTATTGTTATTGTTATTATAATTATATACGTTGGTATAATATACAATGGCTCCTTAGCCATAAAATAATAATAATAATAATAATTATAATCTTTATAATAATAAGGATAATAATATAATCATTATCATAATTACTATCATTATTATTATAATTGTTGTTTCTGCTGTTGTTAGAAACAATTATATATATTTGTTTGTATTGTTGTTGTTGCTTTTGTTGTTATTTAAGTGTAGAAGACAATATGCGTGCTGGTTTCCAGTAAGTCTTCTGAACTGCTTTAAACTCGGAGTATCCAGAGCTTAAACGCCGATCAGCCTTCACTTATCCACTAAGCACCAGAGATCCTCTCTCTCATCCTAATTACTGCTTTTGGCCGAGCTGCTTTTCCGCGGCCTCTGTGGCGACTTTCGCTTGCTTTCCAAGCTGCAAAATATCACATAATCTCTTTCTGCACTTTAACGTTTCATTATATTTATTAATATTATAATTGTTACTAATAATAATAATAATAATTTTACAACTGCCTCTTATCAAGTAGTGTCGTTTGTTTTTAAATGATTTAGTTTTAGTTAGGCCTAATTTACAATTACACAAACGTTTTCTCTAATAAAATTTTCCAGTTTAAGTACATTTTCCTATTAGAAAATTGCAACTTTAAAACCACATTGAACCCTTTTTTTCCTAAAGTGCAATATCGGTTAAAAGAGTTGTGTGATTAACGAATACTTACAGATTGGAAGCAACAATTAACCTATACATTTAAGGCGATTTGGCACTCCGATTTTTATGTATATATGATATTAAAATCTTTACTGACGCAGTTGTAAGAAGTTTTTTCAACAATTGTTAAAAAATGTAAAATAGATTATATATATATGAATAAATACATATAAAACCATAGCAGCGGGTTTGGGCTCTTAGCAATTATTATCACTATTTGCTAATTATTTCTTATTAACGGCTATAATTGTAACCATACTTTGTAATTTTGCCAACTTATATATATAAATCTTAAATTGTAATATTCTACATAATTATAAATGCCTTAGCATGTTCATGTTGCATTAGCAGCGCAGCACAGAAGGCTTTGGGCCTGACTAGGTTCTAATTGTGGCAAACAAATTGTATCTATACAAAAGATTTGTTTTCCTTTTTTTTCTTCACAAGCTATTTAATCTCATCAAAATAATAGAATCAATGGAACGATTACGAGGCAAATTTTATTTAAGAAATTTTAAATTCTGTCCGGGACACCAGGATATATCATTCTAAGGCACAAACTGGAAATTGGCTGCAATCAAATATTTAATTATGTTACCTTATAATTCTATTGCCTACATTGTGTATATTTTTTTGTGTAAGATTTTAATATATATTTATATATAAAATAGCAGGTCTTTAACAGCCATGAATTAAACCCATATCCAGGCGTGTGTTCGTAAATAGGCTACTTAATGTGGAAAATCCGAAAGCAAATCGAATCAATAAAAAGTTATCAATATTCAGCTTGTATATTTTTATTACTATTATTATTACTATTATTATTATTATTATTATTATTATTATTATTATTATTATTTATTAAACTAAAAATAGTATATTAAATGTGGCTTCGTTTAACTGTGTAAACATTTCATACTGATTAGAACAGGTAGCAGCTTAATCTCAACAAGGGATGCTCTGGGTAACAAATAAAACTTCTGAACTGAACAGCACTCGGATTAGAAGCCCTGCATTTTTTGTTACTGACGTAAAAAAATAAAATAAAATAATTTAATAATAAGGAAAATAACTCACCCGCCAGTCCAGCCTCTCCAATAACGACATCTGCAGAGATCTCTGTACAGTCCCTAGTCCCTTCCGAGTAACAGCGAATGCCTGAGATCACAAGTGCGCGTTATCGCTGACTACACCTGACTGCCGTCTTCCCGGCGTGCGCATGCGCGAAAACCTGCACCACCTGAGCGCAGCCCGTAAAGACCGTGAGCAGAGCTAATAGGTCCAAATGACGAATGCGTTGCCTCATTCAAATCAGGAGAGACACGTGGTCAAAAAGCGACGACCCGTGAACACGTGAGCCGTGTTATTTATCCCAGTGTGTTTGATTTCAGCGGTTTTACTATAATCATTATTCAAGACGTGCTCAGTGCTGCAAGGCCGGTGAAGCCAAAGATTGGTTTTCTCTTTAAATGAACAAGTATTGGCAGTATTTTGCAATGTTGTCAATTAAAGAGCACATGTTTCACGTGAATGAGTTCAAATGATAAATAAATAAATAAATAAATAAATAAATAAATAAATAAATAAATAAATATCAGTAAAGTCACACATTGGATGTCTGAAGTGCAGATGGTAATGGTTATATAGAATACAATTATTTTATAATATATTATATCGAATATATTATAAAATCGTAACATGAATTCTCATCACTCTTAATTCCCAATTATGTATTATGAATAAATTCGCATATACACACCCCGACAGAAGTTTATTTTTAATATGGGCTAAAATATATAATCATAAAAAAAAAGATTAAATGATGACAATCAAGCAAAACATTTTCCCAGCATGAGTAAGACAGAATTGACTAAAATTCTGTGTTTCGTGTCATGGACGTGATCATCAAAATATCCAAGAATCAAAGCTTATTTGTTTGGAAACTGTATACGCTTGGAACTGTTCCCAAGCTACTAATCTATTACACTTCTTACTGAAGCGTTGCACAGAGGAAAATCTGATGAAAAAGAAAGAAAAGGGTTTAGCAAAAGTTAATGACTGCATGGTCAACAAGTCAAACATAATTACGCTTCGGCACTTGAAATAAAACAGAATACACGGCAAGGTTTTTTTTTCCGTTTTTTTTTTTTTGCCATTTGTACAACTATTCATTGATCCTCAAATGCGAATCAACAAAAAATTAGCCCATTTACATTCATTGTTTTTGTGGTTTAAATCCGGACAAATACGTGCTAAGTGTACAACACTTCAAATCTATTTGGTTTTGTTTCAGTAGTTCGAAGAAACTCATCTGCTATTATTTCAGGACTGGACACTCCTGAGAATCAGTACTGTACTGCTCTCTACTGGTGACTAATATGAACTGCATCCAGATCATGAGTGTATCTAATGGGCCAAGTCCAAACTTTACATAAGTACACTGGCATCTTCAAATGTGTCAGGTACAAATATTTAGTAAGGTTGAGGTAAAAAGGTAGAGGTAAACATTACAATGCAGTGGATACATACAGTAGATTATACAACCTTAATTCCAAAAAAGTTGAGAAGCTATGTACAATCAAAATAAAAACAGTATGCAATGAATGATCTGTTAAAAAACTGAATTTACATTAAAATTTACTCAGTTTAAACATTTGATATATTTTTTTATGTGAATAAAATTAGCACAAGAGTAATATTGTCCTATTCGTGTCTGATACAGGATTTTACCTGCTCAACATTCCTGGGTCTTTTTTGTTATATTTTTGTTTTAGGATGCAGCAAATGTTTTCAATTGGTGAAAGGTCTCGACTAGGGCTTCAACATCCCCAATGAAATTCGTTGTCACAATGAATGCCGTTATCGATTAGTTGGGCTACTCAAATTATGTTTTAGTGTGACCGTAAGATAACACAGTTGATTTTAAAATGGCGGAAAGTACAGGGTCAACCAGCAGCAGGAAAAAATGTTCATCCCAAGTCATCCAAGGCATAGGAGCATTTGATATTAAACGCACGGCATGTGAGCATCTTATATTAAATGCATTAAAGAAGACTGTAACCTGCAAGTTATGCAAAGATGCGCTTGTGTAGCATGGAAGTACCACAGTGATGACAGTGGAAACATCATCACAGAAAGCAAAAACTGTATAATCCTCATCATGTGAAAATCTTCTGTTGTGACTTGTGAGCATTAGGTAGTGCCAAATACAGTAGTGATGGATTAAATTAAAATGTTGCGAACAAACACTAAATCTAAAACCAGCAAATAACAGTAACAGTAAACATGTACTGTATATTTACTGTTGTGGTTTTCAGTGAATGCTTATGTATTTGTACACCAATGCATTTTTTTCTTCCTTTTTTTAATCAAGTCTGTTAGCTTGCTGCGTTTCTCCATTCCATTCTCTTTTTATAGCATTTGTCTATTATAACAGTAACTTATCTGTTTTCAAACGTGATTTACTGCGGTTTTACTATGTTCAAATGCTTGTTTTCAATGTTTGTATATTTAATTTATGATAAATTATTTAATTATTATACAACATTAAATTAATTATATATTCTAGATGCTCATATCTTCATTATTGCAAAAAATGTCTGTTTTTTTTTTTTGTTTTTTTTTGCCAAATCTTTTTATTGGTAATATATATGAATCACATAATCGTGAACATTACAGAATCCCATTTTTGTTTTACATGAGAAAAGAACAAAGTAAAACAAGCAAACAAAGAAAAAAATATATATAAATTAAAAACAAACAAACAACAACAACAACAACATAAAAACCCTCACACCCCGACCCTGGCCCATGTCAATTGACAAATATAACACATCCTCACTCTGTCTAGCAAAAGAAATAAAGAAAAAAAACACCTAGTCCGGCAGAACTTGAAGGCCTTTGAAATATGAAAAAAAAATGGTTGCCATTTATAAAAAAAACTGTCAGTGTTACCGCTTAGAGTATATATTAAAATTTTCCCAAGCTTGAGAAAAAATGCTGTGTCTTTTAACTATTGTGAGTGACAAGGTGGGACAGTGGACTTCCACTGTAGGAGAAGACAACGTCTGTCCAACAATGATGTGAAATTAATATCTTTTTTTGCATAGAGTTTAACTGAGATTCTCCATCTGAAAGTCCAAAAATAGCAATCAATGGGCAGGTTTGCAAATGTACTCCTAGTGTGATAGACACTGTATTGAACTGTATTGACCAAAAATTATACAGTCATGGGCAAAAGAAAAACATGTGACTCAAGTGATAATGTGAGTTAGAGCATCTGTCACATCTGTCCTCAACATCTGGGTAAATGTGAGACCCTGAATAATGTGAACCCTGGGTAAATGCACCCTGTAAATGACCTTAAAGTGAGAGACAACACTATCCCACCACTTTTCCTTGCTCCAAAGCAGCTTTTTATTTGAAGGTAGTCACAGAAATCCAGAATACAATTTCAGATCTCAGAAACAGCAACTGTTTGTTGGCAATGAGGCGATGAGGGGAAATTAGGAAACCATTCTCAAACAAAATGCCTAACTTGAAAAATATCTAAAAAGGTGGTTGGCTGGTAGCCCAAACAGTGACGAAAGATTATTACAACTTACAAATCCCACAAGTCAGTGTATAGCTTTACTAAAACACATTTTACAAAAGGTATCCAGACATGAGGGAAGAAAAAGGTGATTTTTATATAGTGGACCTAAAGGAGAAGCTGTTGAATTGATAACAGATCTTTAAAGTGTTAAACATTTTTAACATACAATACAAAGAAATTTTGATTGTAGGAGAAACAAATATAAGAGCAGGTATAGAAGATGAGGAAGAACGTGACTGGGTTTTTAACTTACACCATGCTAAATTAGGTGAATCAGTACCGTATCTTATGAATGTGAGTTGCCCAATAATAAAACGAATGAAAATCTGGTAGCACCAGACCACCGCTGGGCTTACATCTGTAAAAAATTTATTTACACACTGTGGGAGATCCCTCTGTTCAAATAACAGAATTAATAACTTTGTCTAATGCAGGGGTGTCAAACTCAAATTCACAGTGGGCCAAAATTAAAAACTGGTCACGGGCCAAACTCAATATTTATTGCATTTATTTAAATTTCCGTCTCTCCAGATGTGTAATTTTTAACCATTTCATATTTCATACTTTAGTTTTTTATAAACATTGAATTTAATACAACCTAAGTTTAAAATTATTATAAACACATGAGTAATTAAATTTGAAATAAAACACACATCAGTGGTATTTGTTTTTTATTATGTCTCTCTCTATCTGTAGCATTTCAAATTACTTTTTAATGTAAATCTTTTTTCACAGGCCAACAACAAAACAACCAAAAAATAATAATTTCCTTTAATTAAAAAAGCAATCTTTCAACTATTATCAGTTCATGCCTTGAAGTAGAAAAAGTGCATACAGACAACATTCATTCAAGCTCAGTTTCTACACTCTGATTTCCTCTGATTGGTTGAAGTCAGATACCTGCATCTCTTCTTATATGCACGTGCATCAATGTCTGGGTTTAGGCTCTGAGCTGAGCTGAGGATTGAGTGAAGATGTTCATCAGTGAGACTCCTGAGTGGTGTTTTGTTCATCTTCATCAAAGAGAACAGTTACTCACATAGATGTGCTGCCAAACATAAAAGCGTTTGAGCAGCTTGGGCACGGAGTTGGTGCAGTGTGTCGGGGAGGAAACATGGAAACTGTGCAGCACACACAGAGTCGTACTTTGACTTGAGCGTGTCTCTACACTGGAGTTCAATCGGCTCCATTTGGAGGTTGGTTGCTGCGCTTTCCACTTCAACCACAAACGGATTACTGAGCAGTTCAAATCCGCATTTCTGGGCTTTAAAATCGGCAAATCGCGGAGTAAATTCAGCGCTGAGTACGCGGAGTTTCTCAGCGGTCTGACTGACGCGCTAACAAAGCATTCTGGGATTTGTAGTATTAGCGGTGTATGAGCTATATACGGGCGGGCCAGCTTTAATACACATTTGATATGATCTCGCGGGCCAAATATAATTACACCGCGGGCCAGATTTGGTCCCCGGGCCTGAGTTTGACACCCCTGGTCTAATGAGTCAAAGAAGTGCTAAGGTAGGAATTAGGGAATTGTTAGAAACAAAAACAGAGATTGTAGGCATAACATGCATTTTAATAGCATTAATTTTCCCAATTAGAGACAAAGGCAGACTATTCCATCTCTGAAGATCAGACTTAATTTTGGTTATAAGTGGGGTAAAATTTTCTATTCCTAATGACACCCTTAAATAAAGCAGAGGATCTCAATGATATGGCCAATGGCCAGAACAAATAGGAATGGAGATAAAGAGCAGCCTTGATGTGTCCTACTTTCCAGTGAAAAATAATCTGATCGCACATTGTTCGTTTAAATTCTGTTTAGTGATGATGTGTAAAGTAATTTTACCCAACTAATACATTTATTACTGTGGCATGGTGAGGGGGCGGGGGTGTTTAACCAATACCAAATATGGCAGTAAATTGACTATGCCACCCTGGAAATGGGCCAGGGACCCAAAAGTACTAAAAAGCACGCAAATACGTAGTGGCTGAGACAGATATCAGACAACAGGAAATATTTCATACAATTTATTCAGAACACATTAAAAATACATGATTCATTTTAATATGCAAAAATTTAAAAGAGTACAATAAATCACAACATCATCCATCCATGCACACTCTTGTTTTACCACTTCAGAACTGGGGACTTTGTCCTGCCTTTTTAGCTAAACACAGCACGCACTCGTGTTCTCTCACAACACCACACCACACCACAAACCCAATTGTGATCACTACAAGTCGACAGCTGTACCACCACCACACACCGCAGACACTGGCTAGCACTGGTACCCCAATTCTGAAGGGAAAAGAACAACAAAATTAGACAAATACACCAACTACACACATACAAACAGCACACTATGATTTATAAAAGAACGCCGCTGCCAGAGGAGTTAGCATCACCTGATAATAGCGGCTCTCCTTAACAATTATAGGCAGCACAAAAGCGTCATATAAAACATCACATTTACAAAACAAATCAAATCATACAAAACCCCAAATAGGAGTTTACAAACCACAACTTCAGAAAAACCACGAAAGAAAATCAAACAAACAAAGAATAACACAACAGGGCTGACAATACAAAGATATACGATGCAAATACCCCACCTCAGTCAAAACCTTAAATACTCAACACGCTAAGTTTAGCTGCGCTCTCACTAGCCGGAAGCGCTGTCAGTCCGGTCGCAAGGCAATTCCCCTTTGTAGAGATATGATAGTTAGTTCATATTATATGCATCCGTTAAGAGGCAGTGAAAAGCGGGTCAAGCCTGGACCAACATAAAGAAATAAAACAACCCAATCTTTACAATCGCACTCCTTTTCATGCGTTCATTACTGCAGCTGCTCAGTAGTCAGTATTGATTATGCAGAAAGGACGCAAAGCTCAACGACGCTCGAAAAGCCTGCTGCAACACCTCCGTGACACTAATAAAACATACAAGACTTTAGATTTAAAATAAGGGATGCGCCTCGCCACACATAAATGAAACTGATCACATACCTGCCAATAGAACTCACGCCGCTCCGCACACTTGACGTGTACGAGTGAAAAGCTGACAAAGTGTCACTCAACACATCCGCAATGTTCCTCAGCCACACACTGCAAGTTGAAATGAATCTCAAATTACCCTGTTTGACAAAAAAAAGGTTCGGAATGCAACTGCTGCTGATAGCGCTTACCTCGCAGACATAAACACGGCGCACAGGAAGTTACGTCACTTCTGAAACCCCAGATGACGCGCTTGGTGACGTGCGCTTGGTTGCCTATCAATCTCATCCCCTTTTATACCCGTGGAACATACCATTTCCACACAAATAATCAATTTGGTTGATCGCATCACCACAATCTATCCCCCCATTAGTCATCGTAGTCCCGACGATGAACACTAATCCCAGGGCCTAAACAAAGCAACCAGAGAACTAGACCCCAAGGTAGATCTGTCAGAAATCTGATTAGCCTCACCACCTACAGCTCGTGGTAAGCGGTGCGGGTTTGAGTGCTGACCTGCCCCAACGCGCCCAGTTCGTCTTGGGGCTCTTCCAGATATATTGGGCGGTCCCAACCCAATGGATCCCGGCTCTGACTGCGATCCTACACCCTCACTTTCCAATGCTGTGGGCCTAGTACCCGGTTCCTCAACCCCAGGAGTGGGACTAACCCTTACTTCTGAGGGAGCTGGAACCATTTCCACATCCCCTTGAGGAACCAGCGGGGATTCTACCACATACACCAAGTCCTCATCCTCAGATTCGTCTTCTAAGGGTGTGGGCAGCTTAGACTGACCCTCAGGAGACTCAATTGGAGCCGGAGTACATTGAATACGGGGTTTTAAGGACATCCGATGAACATGACGGACTTTAGAGAGGTCATACACTGGTGCTATAGTATACACTGACCCACCATCTTGTGGCACCCGAACTACCCGGTATACAGTTGAGCTCCATAGGTCCTCAATTTTATGACGTCCTAGGAACCCATGTTCTCGCAGATAGACCAACTGCCCTTCTGTCAATGGCTGCTCCCTTACCCGCTGGTCATGCTTAGCCTTACGATATTGGGCGGCCGCTTGCAGCCTCTCCCGTGCACTTTCAGCGGCCACTTGGAGGCGAGCCTGATGCTCTTCCACCCAATGATGGACCCTACCAGCCACTGGCTCCTGCACGCGGCCCAACAGAAAATCCACAGGGAGTCTAGGCTCCTGCCCAAACATTAAAAAGTAAGGTGTTTCTCCAGTGGCTTGGTGGGGAGTGGTATTATAACAGAACACCACCTGGGACAAACAAGATGCCCAGTCCCTCTTCCTTCCAATGGGCAAAGTCCGCAGCAAATTGTGCATTGTCCGGTTAAACCGTTCGCACTGGCCGTTACCGGCTGGATGGTATGCAGTGGTGCGTGACTTACCCACCTGGTAAAGGCTACACAACTGCTGAATGAGCCCGATTCAAAGTTGCGGCCCTGATCGGAATGGATCCGCCCCGGAACCCCAAACTTATAAAACCACTCCTCCACCAAGACACGGGCCACCGTCACCGCCTGTTGATCCCGAGTAGGGATTGCCACGGTGAATTTACTAAAAATGTCCGTCATTACCAAAACATTTTCTTGCCCCGAGTGCGAAGGCTCAAGGACTGTGAAGTCCAGGGCCACGATCTCGTTCGGACGGGAGGCCATCAGGTGCGCCATATAGCTCCGAGCCACTGGTGTAGCCTCCTTGGCCTGCTGACACCGCTCACACTGCTGTACCCAGTGGGCTACATTAGCTGACATCCCGGCCAGTAGCACCGCTGTCGCACCAGCTCAAGGTGCGCTCCGCACTTGATGGCCATGACACTGATGTAATTGAGTCAAAACCTCGGGCTGTAATACGGCTGGCAACCCGTCGATATAACAGGCCATCCTGTTCCTCCAAACGGTCCCACTGCCGTAGCAACACTAAAACCAAGTTGGATAACTGTCGCCGCTCTTGGGGTCCTGGGCCCGCCTCGGCGCCAATACTTAAGGGCTGCACCAATAATGGGATCTTCCTCCTGCAGTCGCACCAGGTCTGACCCCGATCGACCGGGCATAGCCTGCATGGCCATCACAGCCGTAGCTCCTGCCAGACTAACTCCCTCAGCCCGCCTCAGTAGTTCAGGAACTACTGTCCCCGGTTGACTGTTTTCCACAAACTGTTCGCCAGAAGGCGACCGCGATAAAGCATCTGCATTTTGATTGGCCCTACCTGACCGATATTGCACCTCAAAATCAAAGGCCGCGAGTTCAGCCGCCTAACGCTGTTCGGTAGCCCCCAATTTTGCAGTTGCCAGGTGGCTCAATGGATTATTATCGGTGCGTACAATGCAGCGATGACCCAACAAGTATTCGCGGAATTTTTCAGCCATAGCCCATTTTAGGGCCAAAAACTCAAGCCGCATAGAACTGTATGTGGCTGTATTATGCTCTGCTGGGCGAAGACTCCGGCTAGCATAAGCCACCGGTCTAACCTTACCATCCACCTCCTGGGAAAGCACTGCCCCTAGCCCTACATAGCTGGCATCAATCTCCAAGATAAATGGAAGCTCAAAATTAGCATATGCGAGGACTGGCACAGTGGTAAGCTTCTGCTTCAATGTCCGAAATGCTTGTTCACACGATTCAGACCACAACGCTCCCAATTCCTGTCTCCGGCTACTCATCTTCCCTCTACCTGCCTCCGCTACTACCCGATGCAATGGAGCTGCTACCTGGGCAAAGCCTTCTACAAACCGCCTGTAGTAGCTCACAAAACCCAGAAAGGTTCGAAGCTCTGACACAGTCTTAGGACATGGCCATTGGGCGCCAAAGAGCCGCTCCATCAAGCGCTGGAAGGTACCTGGTGCATTACAAAGGCCAAAAGGCATACGGTTCCATTCATATAACCCCTAGGGGGTGCAAAAAGCAGTCTTGTGGCGATCAGATTCAGCAACCGGGACTTGATTATACCCGCTGGCCAGATCTAATGTAGTAAACCAGCGGGCCCCTGTTAAGGAATCTAATGTCTCCTCAATGCGAGGCAGTGGAAATGAGTCCTTCCGCGTCTTAGCATTGAGCTGACGGTAGTCCTTCTTCCTTACCAATACGACTGGAGACGCATATGGACTACAGCTTTCCCGGATCACTTGAGTGTCTAAAAGCTGACTAATATGCGTCTTAACCAACTCGTATTCAGATGGTGGAATCCGCCTATAACGCTGTCGGACTGGAGTCTCATCGATTAAGGGAATTTCGTGAGACAGGAGATCAGTACAGCCCAGATCTCTGTCACCCGTGGAAAACACACTCTGAAACTCCCGAAAGAGTGCCCTCACCTGTTTCTGCTCCTCATCGGATAACCCGCTCAGTTCTACATTATCGACGTGCCCCACATCCGACGCCGACATTGTATCACAGGTTGCGATCTGAGCCTTAACCTGTGATATCTCGGTCAGCCCGGTAGGGGAATCCACCAAATACACTTCTCGCAACGTCCCGAGAACAGTGGTGGGATATAAAACGGCATCGAGAGCACCAACATTAACGATGGGTACCCAAACGGTACCACCATTCACACGCACTAAGGACGGAGAGGCTAGTAACCCAGCCGGCAACCCGGTCTCACGTGGCTCGAATAGCACAATCTTATCACTGAATACCGACGCACAAGTTGTGGTTACAAATTTTAAAGTGCCCCCTGGAATACGTCACACTCGCCGCCCACGAATTTTAACATTACCTCCACGCGTGAGAACGCCATCTACTTTTTGGCAGGTTTGGAAAGCCTGAGCCAATTCTGCGTCCTGCGTCACTAGAGGTAGCTCAAATAAAGTGGGTCCGTACTGTCCGAAAAGCTCATGGTAACAGCGACTAAGAACATTCATTCCCAGAATGCCGGGAACACTAGTGCTTCCACCTAGAGGGTCACGAACCACCAGTATCCCGCACTTGGATACGATGCGACCACACAGTTCAACATCCAATTCTATATACCCTATGTAAGGGATTTCTAATCCATTGGCGGCTCTGAGCTGCAACCAGTGGCATGACTGCAACTGATCCTGGCCCCATGGTTCGAACCCAAACCTAAAACAGCTCTCTGTAATAGTCGACACCATGGAGCCAGTATCTATCAAACAGGGCACCGAGACGCCTCCAATAGAAACAACAAGGTGCGGGCATGAGGAAATTAAACGAGACGCAGATATGTCATCATAAACACGAGAGCCACGCATACCCCCAACCGAACTGTGGCCCTGCAGCACGGTGGGAACTAGTTTTCCGACTGGTTAGGAAAGCTGGACCTACCCGTCCTTACGTCATTGGATGCCAAATCGACCTGGGAAGGAACTAAAGGAGCTGGAGAACGTTACCAATTACATTCCCGAGCGAAATGCCCTGGTTGCTGACATCGTCGGCAAATCACAGAACCAGGGCGTGGTGAACGACTACGAAAATGGGGACTAGGATTACGGGCTAGAATTTGGGTAATCTGATCAATCTGCTTCTGCTGTTGACATAACATTTCCCGTAACTCACCCAATTCTGATGAACGACCCCCATGCGCAGAGCCCACCCCAGTATCGCCTTGGACCCCACATTGAATTCCCTGCACCAGGGGAGCGGACTGGCTTCGCCCCCTGGCGCCACCTGGCATCCCCTCTCGTTCCCAGCGAATAGCTTCCCCTCGCACATCCAACAGTGTTGCAGCAGGCTGACGCCTTACCAATTGCTTTAATTCACGGCACAACGCATTATCTAGCACGCATTCAATAAATTGATCCCTTACTACAACATCTGAATTTAGAATGCCATGCGGTGACTGTTGTTTCAGCCGGTCAAATAAACCCAACAGCGCAAGGGAGAACTCCTGCAACGTTTCCCCCTCTAGCTGTCGCCGTGAATAAAAAGCCTCTTGAAGTACAATATAGGAGTCCACGCAACCATATACTTCATACAATGCTTCAATAATTCTTTCTGGATTGTCTCTATCAGTACTCGGTCGATATTTAATTTCGTCACGAGCCTCTCCTTCAAGATGGTCGAACAAAAAGAAAGCTTTCTCGGCTACAGACATGGTCCGCATACGCATACATGCCTTAGCTTCTTCGACCCACTCTCCAATGCCTACACCGGACCTACCGTTAAATTTTGGACAGCGCCGTTTTCGAGGAACGAACACAAAACGCTCGACAGCACTGGCACATACGTAGTGGCTGAGACAGATATCAGACAACAGGAAATATTTCATACAATTTATTCAGAACACATTAAAAATACATGATTCATTTTAATATGCAAAAATTTAAAAGAGTACAATAAATCACAACATCATCCATCCATGCGCACTCTTGTTTTACCACTTCAGAACTGGGGACTTTGTCCTGCCTTTTTAGCTAAACACAGCACGCACTCGTGTTCTCTCACAACACTACACCACAAACCCAATTGTGATCACTACAAGTCGACAGCTGTACCACCACCACACACCGCAGACACTGGCTAGCACTGGTACCCCAATTCTGAAGGGAAAAGAACAACAAAATTAGACAAATACACCAACTACACACATACAAACAGCACACTATGATTTATAAAAGAACGCCGCTGCCAGAGGAGTTAGCATCACCTGATAATAGCGGCTCTCCTTAACAATTATAGGCAGCACAAAAGCGTCATATAAAACATCACATTTACAAAACAAATCAAATCATACAAAAACCCCAAATAGGAGTTTACAAACAACAACTTCAGAAAAACCACGAAAGAACATCAAACAAACAAAGAATAACACAACAGGGCTGACAATACAAAGATATATGATGCAAATACCCCACCTCAGTCAAAACCTTAAATACTCTACACGCTAAGTTTAGCTGCGCTCTCACTAGCCGGAAGCGCTGTCAGTCCGGTCGCGAAGGCAATTCCCCCTTTGTAGAGATATGATAGTTAGTTCATATTATATGCATCCGTTAAGAGGCAGTGAAAAGCGGGTCAAGCCTGGACCAACATAAAGAAATAAAACAACCCAATCTTTACAATCGCACTCCTGCTGCAACACCTCCGTGACACTAATAAAACATACAAGACTTTAGATTTAAAATAAGGGATGCGCCTCGCTGCACATAAATGAAACTGATCACATACCTGCCAATAGAACTCACGCCGCTCCGCACACTTGACGTGTACAAGTGAAAACCTGACAAAGTGTCACTCAACACATCCGCAATGTTCCTCAGCCACACACTGCAAGTTGAAATGAATCTCAAATTACCCTGTTTGACAAAAAAAAGGTTCGGAATGCAACTGCTGCTGATAGCGCTTACCTCGCAGACATAAACACGGCGCACAGGAAGTTACGTCACTTCCGAAACCCCAGATGACGCGCTTGGTGACGTGTGCTTGGTTGCCTATCAATCTCATCCCCTTTTATACCCGTGGAACATACCATTTCCACACAAATAATCAATTTGGTTGATTTGGTTGGTTTGGTTGACCAAAACCTGAATTTTTAATACAGCAAATAAATACTTCCACTCTGCCCTATCAAATGCTTTCTCTGTGTCTACTGAGATCACCATCAGGTACCTTCTCGAAATGTGTAGAGTGAATAATAGATAAAAGAGGAACAAGTCTCAAAAAATTAATGACGTCTCTTGATAAAAATGTTTTGTTCATCAGAAATAATTCTGGGCCATTTTTTTGAATGCAAAGCTGTTTTTTCCAGAACCTTTACATCAGCATTTAACAAAGATAAGGGACTATAGGAACCACATAAAGTTGGAACTTTATCACTATTTAGAAGGAGAGCTATTGAAGCTTCAGTCAGGGTAGTAGCAAACCATTTTCCAAGGATTCATTAAACATCAACAGAAGTAGAAGTGGCAATTAAGCAATATAAAAAAAAAACTCTAGGAAACCCATCAGGGCCCGGGGCTTTATTGTACTGCTTTAATTGAGAATTTTATTTCTTCAAGGAAAAATGGGGCATCCAGTTCCCATACACAGTCAGAATTAATGAAAGGGTAATCAAGACTGGCCAGAAACTGATTCATAATAGTAGTATCAGCTAATTTATACACAGACGTATAAAATGATTTAAATGCAGCATTAATTTCCATTGGATCTGTAAAAGTTACATTGACATTATTAAATGTATGTATCAAACGTGAGGGAGATTGACATTTCAACTGGTGAGCCAATAGGATTATTTTTTTCCCCATGTTCAAAGTAAGTGCTATGTGTCTGCAATAACAGTCACTCCACATCTTTAGTGGAGATTAAATCAAATTCTGTCTTAAGGTTAAAGCGTTTTTAAAACAGTTCTGGGGAAGGACTGGGTGAGCACTCTTGGTCAAGGATACCAATAGCAGAAGTGAGTTCTACAAGCCTGGCCTTATGCTTTTTATTGAATGTGAAGAGAATGAAACAATCTGCCCCTGAGGAAAGCCTTCAGTGACTCCCAGAGTAAGGAACATGTGAAGTAATTGTGATTGAAAAGGAGAAGCTTCTCAATAGAATTGGAGACAAACTCACAAAATGTATCTTCCAACAAGAAGATTAAACCTCCAAAGGGGGGATGGATCTATGTGTGGGCAACTGAATATCCAAAAATAATGGTGCATGGTCCTATATTAAAATACTATCTATGAAAAAATAGTCTGTGTAATCTGTTGGAAAATTTAATGTCATCAAAGTTAGGTGCGTAGATGTTTCCCATCA
The DNA here is from genome assembly GCF_014805685.1 of Silurus meridionalis. Taxonomy (NCBI): domain Eukaryota; kingdom Metazoa; phylum Chordata; class Actinopteri; order Siluriformes; family Siluridae; genus Silurus; species Silurus meridionalis. The sequence goes on along the minus strand of NC_060884.1, from coordinate 14,333,916 downwards.
GTGGTTAAATTAATCAGTAATTAAAATAGCAACTCCTCTTGATTTGGAATTAAAGTTAGAATGAAAGCGCTGTTTCAAATGGCTAAAAACGACCACGTTTAGATGGGCTACTCATGCCGCGTATATTCCAGCTAATGAAATGAATGTCTGTGCCTTCTGCCTTCTACACCTTGAGAGTATGGTCGGGGAAAACGGAGATCTTAATATCTTCGACAGCAACCTGTCAACTCTCTCTCTCGCATGCCGTACAACATTCACATAGTCACTATAATAATGAAACATGGTAATAATGGTGCATGGTCGCTCACCATGTTTTGGCTGGGAGGTTCTATGTACCCAGTCATGGTACATTCCATTACAGTTTTAAAGCTTTTCTTTGCAACATGATGACAGCTGTAGTGTTGGTGACAGTGTCCTCAGGAATCCTGACCATCCTAATGTTATTTCGATGCGACCAAGATTCAAGGTCCTCACACTCATTTTACAATGAGACAAAATAGGTGGTTAAGTGTGTGAGCTTGTTCTGAAGCTCAACTATATCCTCAGTACCGACTGAGAGTGATTTCCCATTTCCTGCACTGTACCTTTGAGTGTAGCCAGTTCAGGGTCCACAGTGACTTTATCGTATGCTAGTTGTGTTTTTATTGGTTGTAGGTCAGCTCTAATTGTGGACAAATGCCACAACACAGTGCCCCTCGGAGTTCAGTTTTAAAGATCTCCGCAATGTCTTGTTTCAACAAGATCAGCAATTCTCGCTTTAGGGACCCCGCATAAATAACCTGTGCGACTTCACTCAGAGAGCTGGTGTTGTGGGTGGGAGACGAAACCCCTGAATTCAGAGTCACTGATTTTGAAGCAGGCCTCAGTTGTAGGGTCATAGTGGCACGGGTTTTGGGTTTTTTACCAGCCATTATAAGATGTCATGGGGGTGAAAAAGACATACAGAAAACATGCTAAGGTGAACATGTTAAAAATTGCTATAAAATTACAATTTACAAACATTTAACACAAAATCTGCAGGAGAGTCTAATCACAAATGTTACTCCATTGGCTGCTCAGGAGCACCCCCTAATTTAGATATTTTTTAAGCATGGTTATCAACTTGCCATGTGAAAAATACAATACAAATGTTGATTCACACAAATTGCTTCAACCCTTATACTCAAACGCTTTTTTTTTTTATTTACAGAAACAACCCAGCATGAGGGAATTTGTTCAAGGGAGAAATCCTAAATGCACTCCTCAATAAGCAGCCACTATAAGCTTTAAAATGTCAAAATTAAAGATAGTTTAACTCATGTGTATGTGGCTTTTGCATATTTAAGTACACTTTTATACATTAATACCCTGAATTAAGGTTTTATATAGTTAGAATAAACAACAAATTAATTTCAGATTAATTTTTATCAGATTAATTCCGTTTAATCAAAAAATAGTCATCCGATTAATTGATTATCAAAATAATTGTTAGTTTAAGTTCTAGTCTGGTTTGCAGACAGGCCAGTTCAGCACCTAGCATTTTTTACTAGATATGGTATGTGGTTTAACATCATCTTGATAAAATATGCAAGGCTTTTCATAAAAAAGACATTTTGTGGTTGGAAGCATATGATGCTCTGAAGCACTAATGGTGCCTTTTCATATATGAAAGCTACCCATTCCATAGGCATTAATGCATGCCCATACCTTCAGAGATAAAGGCTTTTGAACTAAGTGCTGATAACAAGTCAGTTGGTGCCTCTGCTCTTTAGTCTAAAGTTTAGTTTCCTAAAAGAATTTCAAATCACAATACAGTTTTCCACTTTGCCTCAGTCTATTTTAAATACATTTTGGCCTAGAACAGATGGTGATATTTCTGGGTTCATATTTACATGTGGCTACTTCTTTGCATTTGTGGATGGCATGGCAAAATGTGTTCACAAAACAATGATTACTGGAGGTTTTTCTGAGGTTATTTCCATTAGAGAATCATGCCTGTTTTTAATTAAATGCTGTTCAAGAGCCCAAAGATCACAGGCATCCAATATTGATTTTCTCAGAATCTTTTGATATTATGTTCTGTAGATTGTGAGATATTTAGTCTTTGCAATTTGACATATAGGAACAAAATTGTTCAACGAATTGTAGATGCAGTTTTCTGTATCTGTTGCATCAGTTTTTTGGAATTGGGTTTGTAGTAAATGCAGATCTGCAAATATCAGATAAATTAGATGATGAAGCCAATATTTTATTCACAATAGAACATAGATAGGTCTCAAAAAAGTTGGCATGGGGGCATGTTTACCATGGTGTAGCATCTCCTCTTCTTTTTAAAACAGTTTAAAGACATCTGGCATTTAGTTTATGAGTTCATGGAGTTTTGCTGTTTGAATTTGGTCCTATTCTTGTCCGATATAGGTTTCCAGCTGCTGAAGAGTTTGTGGTCATCTTTGGCGTGTTTTTGTTTAATGTTCTCTATAGGTGAAAGATTTGGACTGCAGGCAGCCCAAGACTCTTCTTCTACAAAGCCATGCTATTGTAATAGCTGCAGTATGTGGTTTTGCATTGTCCTACTAAAACACACAAGGCTTTCCCTGAAATAGACATCATCTGGAGGGGAGCATATTTTGCTCTAAAACCTTTATATACCTTTCAGCATTTAAAGTGCCTTCCAAAACATGTCAGCTGCCCATACCTTATGCACTTATGCACCCCCATACCATCAGAGATGCTGGCTTTTGAGCCGAACGCTGATAACATGCTGGAAGATCTCCCTTCTCTTTAGCCTGGAGGACACGGAGTCCATGATTTTCAACAAGAATGTCAAATTTGGACATTTTTGGACAGACTTTGACATTTTTGGACTTGTCTGACCATAGAACATTTTTCCACTTTGAAACAGTCCATTTTAAACAAGCCTTGGCCCACAGGACACGACGGCATTTCTGGACCATGTTTACATATGGCTTCCTTTTTAAATGATAGAGCTTTAGTTAGCATCTGCAGCTAGCATGGCAGATTATGTTTACCAACAGTGGCTTCTGGAAGTATTCCTGGGCCCATTTAGTAATGTCAATGACACAATCATGCCGATGAATGATGCAGTGTCGTCTAAGGGGTCCGAAGACCATGGGCATCCAACAAAGGTCTTCGGCCTTGTCCCTTACGCACCGAGATTTCTCCAGTCTCTCTGAATATTTTGATGATGTTATGTACTGTGGATCAGCGGTCCCCAACCTTTTTTGCGCCACGGACCGGTTTAATGTAAGACAATATTTTTTCACGAACCGCCCTTTAAGGTGTGGCGGATAAATACAAAGTAAAATGATAAGATCGGCATAAAAACTGGTATTTTCTAAATATAATAATGAACGTGAATTCACTGTGTAATTTACTTATGTGTTACCAGCCGGAGCAGCCCCTTTAAGAAGGTAGTGGATGTAGGTAAGACATGCATCAAGAGTGAGTCATAGACAGATGTGGCGTTGAGAATCCGGTAATTTTCCAAAATAAAGCATCGTTCAGAATCAGATAAAAAAATAAAACGGAAATAAGGTTATAAAGTTATGTATTCTTTCTGTGGGGCCCGGTGCCAGTCCACGGTTGGGGACCACTGCTGTAGATGATGAGATTTGTAAAGCCTTTGCAATTTGATGTTGAGAGGTTGAGGTTGTTTTTAAAGTATTCCATAATCTTTTTACGCACTCATTCACAGATTTGGAGAGCCTCTGCCCATCTTTACTTCTGATAAACTGCCTCTCTAAGACATCCCTTTTATAGTTAATCATGTTACAGACCTGATGTCAATTAACTTGATTAGTTAATAGATGTTTATCCAGCTAAATATTTTTTACATTTCTGGCTTTTTCAGCCCTTTGTTGCCAACTTTTTTGAGACCTGTAGCAGAGATCGAATTTAAAATAAGCTCATTTTGTGCAGAAAGGTGTACAATTTCTCAGTTTATACATTTGTTATGTTCTCTATGTTCTATTGTGAATAAAATATTGGCTCATGTGATTTGAAAGTCTTTTAGTTGTCATTTTATTCAAATAAAAAAAAACCATCCCAACATTTCCGGAATTTGGCTTGTATTATAGTTATAATAATTGCAGCACAGTGCAAGTTGTTTAATATTAGGTGAAGACAGGTTTGTTGCTGCAGTTAAGAGCATTGCTTAAGAGAGTTCATGGGACATTTTGTGCAGCAGTGTACATATCAGAACATGAAAAAGAATGTGGTTTGTTGGTCAAGATGTAAAGAGTCAAGTTGCAGTACTAGTACCAAAACTGGAGAGTTTGCAGATCAGCTTTGATGGAATATTGTTGTTAAACACAGAGTGGAGGTAGTAAATACTATTTGCATAAATTGCTATTTGCCAGGTGAGTCAGAGCAGTGTGAATAGTGTGTGGTCATTTGGGTTCACTTGTCCCCTAGAGTGAACTGATCACCTTTATTCAAGCCAAGGCACAATGAAGTTGTTCTATCGGAAATAATCAATTCAAGTTGAAACCTGATGACTGTGAGACAGCTATACACTATATGGCTGAAAGTTTGTGCACACCTGACCATAACACTGTGTAACCTGTGTACAAAGCGAGCTTCTGGAGGACTAGTACAGAATTGGAACACTAACTACACTTTGCCTGACATCAGTGCTTGACCTCACTAACAGTCTGGATAATGAGTACAAATCCCCTCCAACACAAGATCTAGTGAAAAGCCTTCTCAGAAGCTTGAAATTTAAAACAGCAAAGAGGGGTCTAATTCTGTCAACACACATATAATGATAGTGTAGCACACGTGTCAAACGTGTCAAACATCTGGCCCAATGTACAATTACATCTGGCCCGCGAGACGATTATATATAGATCTATTATTATTGTTAATAATGGCCCGGCGATATGAAGTGCTGATAACACAAACTACAGATCCCACAATGCAGCGCTTCAGCTGCCTTACCGAACGCTAGGCGACCTGGGAACATTCCAGCTTCAATCAAGTGGAGCTTCTGTTGATGTAAAACTTTCTTTCGGCTTCTCCCATTAGGGGTCACCACATCGGATCATCCCCATGTTTGATTTGGCACATGTTTTTACGCTGGATACCCTTCCTAACGCAACCCTCCCCATTTTTTCGGGCTTGGGACCGTATTTAACCTTATTATAAAGTTATTGTGAAACAGCGCCTCACAGTGGCGAAGAGAAAAGTTGATTCGGAAAACAGAGCCTTTCAAAACCGATGGGATTCTGAGTATATATTTACAGACACTGGCGGTAAACACGTGTGTCTTATATGTGGAGCGAATGTGGCTGTAATTAAGGAATTGAATCTAAGATGGAACTACGAGACAAAACATCAGGATCAGCTGAAAAGCCTGAATGCAGAGCAGAAGATACAGAAAGTAGAAGAGGTAAAGAAGATTTTAACATTTCAGCAGATGTTTTTCACCAGAGCAAAATCACAAAGTGAAGCTGGTGTGAAAGCAGAGGAGAAATCAGTCACATCAGCCGGTTATTTACTGAGGGAGAGTTTCTGAAGAGCTGCATGATGAAGGTGTGAGACGTCTGGTGTTTACCAGGAGATATTTTTATGAATAGCAAAATATTTTAAGTTATTTAAAGTTTAAATTTATTTTTTATAAAATGGCATAAGAGCAAAGAAATCTGATTGTTTTGATTTGTTGTTATTTTAAAGTTTACTTAAAAACTAACAATTTTTATTGATTTTTTTTCAGGGTTTTTTTTGCAACATGTTCATATTTCTAACTTGTATACATTTTGACAGGAAATATTTTTATGGAGAGCAAAATATTTTAAGTTATATATTTAATAGTTTAAGTTGATTTATTCTGGAATTAATATTCCTGTCTGTTTTTATTCATATTTATGTCAAAAAACATTTAGTTTTAGTGTGTTAAATAAATGTTTGTCCTGTTCGGCCCGCGTGCTCCAGTGTGCTTTGAGTTTTGGCCCCCGGTTTGATTGAGTTTGACACCCCTGGTGTAGCACATGATTATATAAACCATGTAAGTATATAAACCATTTGTTGAACCCTCAAACCCTGTGGATAGGGATACTGCCATCCTAAAGAACACCACATCCATCAGAAGATAAACAGAGCATCATCTATTTCCACTAGAGGGTGCTTTTTGCCCACTTATCACCAATCATGTGGCTATTTAAAGCATGTTTGAGAGAAACTAACATTGGCATCTGGCCTTTTGTATGATAAGAGATTAATTTGTGGGTCTCAGTCTGCTACTCCATGCTCTGAGTGAACCCTTTACTCCATGCTCAGGGACTATTGAACTTAAGAGTAATTATAAGAAATGTCCCATGTTAATTTTATATACTGTCTTGATTATGACACAAAATACTTTTTCTTTATCTATAGTTCATCTACACATAAGTGTTTAGAACAGTGGTGATAGGTAGACTTTGGAACTACCAATCCACAGTTTGGAAAAATGATCCACTTTAGGACAATAAATGAAAGCTGGACCACTCTTGGGAATTTGGCAAAAGCTATTGCTTTCTCCTCTGCTTCTGCTTTCTTTCACACTACAATATAAACTGGCAAATGTTGTGGCACAGGCTTGACACTGTCTGAGAAACTTCACACTTCTTCCACTTCCACATTTTATTGTCCTGTTATATCAATTCCATGGTGTTAGTTAACTATTATCCACATAGCCTCATGCACTCTTTTGACCTGACCCTCTGGCTTTTGTCTTCAACCTACATTCATTGGCTTTACACATCAACATTACCCTGTCTGGTAGATCTCATGTCAAGGCAGTCTGCCATCTGAAACTTAAACCTTACAAAACTAAATAGCTGTATTATACATGGAGTTGCATCTCCATATCAATATCTAGTGATCTCCAAGGAGAACTCTTGGATCATACTGTCTGACAACAAATGTAACCTTACAGTAGATCTTGACAACTGACTATTCATTCCTTCTTATATTGTGGGCCTAAATTACTCATCTTTATGACATGAAGAATTTGTTAATTTGTATTAATAAAAAACTCCCAAGAGTTTGTTTACTACCTTGTGTTCATGAGACTGGTCTACTTCTGGTAGAAGTCACCACTGGCAGGCCATCAGACCTACCGAAAAGCACTTAACAAATACTGCCATGCACGGTTCCTATGAACTGTTGAGTAATTTGGTCAAAAAGCATGAAGATTTACCTCATGACCAGGGATGGCCAGTATTTATGATAAATGTATTTCAAATACATATTTCAAATATAAAATAAGATTTTGTAATTTGCATTTGATAGGGTTGAAGAAAATGGCTTCATAATGGCTCCATACTCTTGACTTGTCTTCATATTTTGTATCAAAATATTTTCATGTTTTGTAGTTTCAAAATACTATAAAAGTCTACATGATGGCATCATATAAATGCAAATTGAAAAAATTGAAAATTGATCAATATGGAAGAAGGTGTTCAAGGTGAGAAATGTGGAGGCTGCCAGCTGTCAAATAGTTATCCAATGATTGCTAAATAAATATTCGATTGCTGAATATTGTACCCTTATTGAAGTAGCTGCTTAGTAGGATCATGATTTTGCATACAATTGCATAAATGACTACCTGACGTATAATATATTATTATATTTATGATTTGTTAATTAGTCAGAAACTAGTTGCTATGAAAACAGGTGCTATTAATTGTCTTCTTATGAATGACTTGTTTGTCATTAAGTCAGTGTTGCTGATGCAAAGTAGTCCTTCATTACCAAACACCAAGTAACTAAACAAGGATACAATGATGAGTCATTTGCAAACTTTTACACATTAAACTATTGGTTACTTTAAAACTAAACTTCATCTGGGAGATCACAGGGATATTGTATGTGAATACAGTGGAACCCCGTTGTACGAGCAACCTATTGTACGAGCAAACGGAGATACGAGCAACCTCGCTCGCAAAATTTTACCCTGTTTCACGAGCAAATTTCGAAGGCACAAGCAAACTCACGCTGCCGGTTCCCCGTTTTCGGCGGAGGGTCGCATCAGTCGCTTAGTTGATGACGTATCACTCGGTCGCTCTCGTAGTTCAGTGCAGCAAAAACGTAACTGTTGCAGCGGGGGCGTGGCCGACCGGCGGTTTGTGAATGGAGGGCGGGTCCGGGAGCAGATAGGCAGGGGATTGCTTTACCTGAAGTTAATGTGACCTAATGATTGTTCTCTCTTTTCAAGTGATCGGAGGGAGCATTTAAGGAGGAGAGCGTGTGTGCGCGTGTGTGCGCGTGTGTGTGTGTGTGTGTGTGTGTGTGCGCCAGAGACGTGCTGCGTGGGGCACTAAGCAGACCGACACAAAAAAACAAATAAAAGTAGATGTGAAGCATTTGCACCTGACCTGTTGTGGCGTTCCTTATTCCCGTATTCATACGCTCTCCCACAGTAACTTTTTTTAGTTTTATATTTTTATTTCACTAGAAATCTTGAAAAATGTCTCCCAAGAAAATCAGTGATGGTGCTGTGAAAACGAAAGTAAATAGAATTACATGGAAACCGAGGAGGTTATAAGCGTTTTGTGCGTCTCACACTCGCATTCAACCACTATCACATGAGTAAGTGTTAAATTATGTTTATATTACGATAGTTTGCGGGTGTATTTGTTTGTTAAAATAGGCTACAAATACTTTTTAAGTGCAGAAATAAGCGATCGGATGAGATCTCGGAACGAATTAAATCACTTTTACATTCATTCCTATGGGGAAAATCAGTTCGAACATACGAGCAAATGGACATACGAGCAATTTTCAAGAACGAATTATGCTCGTACAATGGGGTTCCACTGTAATTAATTTGTTAACTGATTGCGTATGTCAGATTTATTGCACGACTTAGCGAAAGAAAAGCTGTTGCTGTCAAACATTGTTTACTTAATCAAATGAGTTAATGTAATGGTAAAGGAACAGTTAAAAAAAGGCCAATTGATTTGGCGAAGATATTCATGCTCCCTTGTAAAAGTACAGTGGAACCCGGTTATGTCGATGTCCTAGGGGGTCGCCAAAAAGCATCGAGGTAACCGATGATTGAGATAAACGAAAATCAAAATGGCGGCAATATATTAACGTGCTTGAAATGTCTTTATGTACATGATGTGCGTTAATAAATGAGAATGTGCATGCACGTGTTTTTGGAGGTTTTTTTACACAACAGCGTTGCCGCGATTTGTTTGATGAAGGCATGCTATAAAAATACATACAGTACATGTTTATCTGTCAGGAATCCACCTGCCACGCCCCCTTCGGCCCCCTTCGGCGTGTCAGGTGCTTTCTCGGCCGCTTTCTCTGAAGCTCCCGGGTTCAATCGCGCACATATGGTGCTCGTTTATCATCATCACCAGCTCCTATTTAAACTTCCACACTCTCACTGTCCGTTATTGTTGGTATATGTTGGTTCACGGCAGTCGTTGTTATCGCTCATGTGTATCCCGGTACGTGCCTTCCCACCGGCACTCTCTCACCGGCTGCGCTTTTCTTCCCAAAGCGCATCGCGGATTCCCCCAATCCTGCCGGTGTTCATTCTATGATTTTGGATGGTCATCACACGTTCCGCGCCGCCAAGCGCAGCTTTCGCCTCCCGTTCATCGCATAACATTTAACAACTAAAGGCATATGTGCACTAACTAACAGCAGAGATTCACCAGTATACAATACAACACCTGTAGCAGCTGTAAGCCTTGATTTTTCCGCCACTTTCGCGAGTTCTTCTGCGGCTGCACCGAGATAACCGACGTTAAATGGCAAATTTTCCCCCCCTTGTGCTCGAGATATTAGGGTTCGGCGACATAAAAAAAGTCGACATAACCTATAAAAAATGCTTAGAAAAAGCGAGAATTTGGCGGTTCCACTTCAAAAACGTCGACTTAATAGGGTTGTCGAGGTAACTGAGGGCAAGAAAACCAGGTTCCACTGTATTTTTGAAATACAAAAATACAGTAGTTTATTTTGGTACATGGTGTGGCTACTGTATTTTGTAGGAGTTTTTTAATTTTTTTTGCAGTGACTGCCCCTCAGGAATGGTGGGCTGCCCACGTCACCAATGCCTAAATCCACCACTGCTAATCGGCAATCAAAACAAATTTAAAGCAGTATGCACTCTATTCTGATTTGTAGCTTCCTGCATGCTTCACCAGTTATGTTTTTATCCACATATAAATAAAAAGGATCAACTGATTTGACAAAATGTAGTTGAGTAAAAAGATATTTGACTTTGTAATATAGTAAAGTTAAAGTAAAATTCTTCCAAAACAGAAATAATAGTGTAAGGTACAGAAACATAAAAAACTACTTAAGTACAGTAACGAATTGCAATTACTTCATTACTGTCCACCGCTGTTGCAGGATCGTCGTACAATTGTCAAATTATATCAAACATCTCTGTGGCAGATTTGCCCAGTTTCATTTTGGCATGTTACAAAAACTAGTCTCGAAAATGTTTTATGCCACATCATAATTGACGAAGCATGGTGGCAACATTTTAGGGGAAACATTTGGGACATCTGGTGGACAAAAGGCAGTAATGCATGCCAAACCCTTTTAAATTTAAACCTTTAGACCAGTGGTCACCCACATGGTCGCCCGCAAGGACCAAATGAGTCGCCCGTGGGCCTTTTCTAAAAAAAAATAGCTCCCCATAGCGCCACTTACCAGTGAGCTGCATCTCATTTTTTTTGTTGCTATTTTTTTTAAATCACACTTGCATTGGTGTGAATTTGAAAATGACAATATTAAAGTATAGATGACTAGATATAGATGAATATCATTAATTATTAATAATAACAACATATAATTAAAGGTAAATTGAGCAAATTTGTTATTTCAGAAGTGTGTATCAAACTGGTAGCCCTTCACATTAATAGGTACCCAAGAAGTAGCTGTTAGTTTCACAAAGGTTGGTGGCGGCTTTAGACGGATTATTAAAGATTTATTACATTGCATATACACAATACCAATGGTAAATATTTGCTATTTTATTTTTGTCACATAGTTTAAACCCAATAAGGTAATTGTTGTTAATATTGCTATTCTTCTTCTACTTCTTCTTCTTCTTCTTCTACTTCTTCTTCTACTTCTTCTTCTTTCGGCTTCTACCATTAGGGGTCGCCACAGAGAGTTAATATTGCTATTCATTTCAATCAATACGAATCAAATAAAATTTTATTTGTCACATACACATACATAAAGAGTACGGCATGCAGTGAAATGCTTTTCTGTGACTGTTTAGCATTTAAACATAAAAGGAATAGAATTAAGGATAAAAAAAAAACTGAAAAAAGGTAGATAAATAAAAAGTATAAACTATATAAAATATATGAAAATATACATATACATACATTAATGAATAATGGTCTTTCAGTATCTACCATAAAGTGATTTAGTGTGATTGTCCTTAAAGTGTCCATGTGCAGTATGGTGTGATATAAAGTGGCACTGTCCTGTTCAAGTCCAGAGTTTAAGTGACAGGCCAGAGTTAAAGTGTCATAGTGCAAAGAAAAAAGTGGCGAAATAAGTGACGATGGAGAGGGAGGTCCAGTACTCGATCCTGGGTGTTTCCTGGTTTAAACTCCTAATGGCCTGCAAGAAGAAGCTCCTCCTCATTCTCTCTGGATTTGCTTTCAAGGAGCGGAAGCGCTTCCCTGAACGCAACAAAGAAAATAGTAAATTTTTGGGATGGCTGAGGTCCTTCACAATCTTCCTGGCCCTGATCCTGCACTGTGTGCTGTAGATGGCCTGCAGGTTAGGGAGCTCGGTGTGAATGGTACATTCAGCAGACCGCACCACCCTCTGGAGGGCTTGTCTGTCCTGCATAGTGCTGTTCCTGAACCAGGAAGTGATGCTACCCGTCAGAACGCTCTCAATGGTGCAAGTGTAAAAGGTCCTTAGCACCTGAGAGGGTAGTTTAAAGTCCCTTAAGCGTCTTAGGTGGTACAGACGCTGCCGGGCCTTCTTTACCAGGGTGTTGAAGTGGCAGGACCAAGACATGTCCTGTTTGATGTGAACACCAAGGTACCGAAAACTGTCCACTCTCTCCACTGGGGTCCCGTTGATGTTTAGTGGTTGGTATGACCGCTCCTGCTTCGTGCTGAAGTCCACTATCAACTCCTTAGTCTTGCTGACTTTCAGGAGAAGATTGTTCTCCTGGCACCATCTTTCCAGGTTTTTAATTTCCTATAGGTAGGCTGTCTCATCATTGTTAGAGATCAGGCCCACCACAAGCAAACTTGATGATGGTGAAGGAGTTGGAAGTGGCCACACAGTCATATGTGTACAGTGAGTACAGTAGGGGGCTCAGAACACAACTCTGGGGAGCTCCAGTGCTGAGGGTGAGGGTGGATGAGGTGTGTTCGCCCACCCATACGGTTTGTAGTCTGTCTGTCAGGAAGTTGGCGATCCATTGACACAGCAGCAGGCTGAGTCCCAGGACCTCCAACTTAGAAGTGAGCGTGGAGGGAATTATGGTGTTGAACGCTGAACTGTAGTCCACAAATAGCATTTTTGCATAATTCCCTTTTCTGTAGTCCAGGTCCATCATAGTGTGGAGAAGATGAACAATGGCATCGTCAGTAGAGCGGTTCTATCGGTATGCGAACTGTAGAGGATCCAGTGTGTCTGGTAGTGATGCAGTGATGAAGTCTCTGACAAGTCTCTCAAAGCACTTCATCACTACTGAGGTCAGGGCTACAGGGCGATAGTCGTTGAGGCAGGCGGGCTGGGATTTCTTCGGGACAGGAACAATGGTGGACTGTTTGAAGCATGAGGGGACAACAGACTGTTCCAGGGAGAGGTTAAATATCTCAGTGAACACTACCTGTGACCTGTGACTACCTGTGAAACCTGTGATGCCATCTGGTCCTGCTGCCTTCCTGGTATTCACTCTCTTACATTAAACACAATCATTAAAAATTTTTGTTCTATTATGAAGATAAACTTAATAAACTTAAACTCTTAAAAACCTACAAAAAACCCTTAATTGTTTAAATTGTTGAACCATATTTACAAATGGGGCCAATATTAGTCCGAATGAGGCCCAAGGAACTGAGTTGTTGCTGTTGTCCATGTCCTGTTTCCCAGAGTACAAGAAAACAAAGAGCAAAACTCACTGGAAATGGTTTGTTTAAAATAACGTCCTGAAGTGAGGGTGCAGCCAATAGATATAAGAAATGCAAAAGCAGTTAGAAAATACTTTAAATGTAGGAAAGAGCTGATAATTTGCCAGGATTCTGCCAGTACTCTACTACCCCATCATAGTAAGACTGGTAAAGAGAGGAAATCAGAGTTCAAATTCAGCAGTACGTCAGTATTGTTTTGCAAAAAGGACAAATAACTTTTTAAAAGTGGCACTCAATATTGACAGAAGAATGTGAAAACCTGACCATCACACCCATAGGTAGGTCGTCTCAAATTGTTAAAAGCACACAGTTGTATATAAAGTCTTTGTATGATACAGCATTACATTTGCTCTTTACTAGAACTTGGGGCCCAATATGACAATGCCCTTCATCTTAAAATAGGGGGCATGGCTTTCCAGGGTAGGTTTGGAAGAACTAGCTTGAGCCCCGGAATCCCCACAGCAATGCTTCAGAAATGGGCATTTTCAGTGGGGGCATATAATAATAGCAAACGAAGGACTAAATATGGAATGAGATGTACATGAAGCACATACTATATAAGTGTTATGTTCAGATGTCTACAAAATTCTGGCCATATAGTCTACCTTTTGGAATAATAGAGTTACAAAGTATGCAGCGTTGCCAATTTAAAATATGTCAGCTATGCCATTTAAAATAAAATAAATTATTTATTGATTTCGTCAATAATTAAATCTACCTTGTATGAAAGGCAAAACTCAGCTTAGATGGATGTTGAGTATTATAGTCAAAAACACAAGCAGAGAAAAACGTTTCGGAAAGGATGTAGATACTATATTTTTGCAGAACTCGTAAAAAAAAAGTGGTTATTGTGGTTTCTGTTTGCAGAGGATGTAAGCTACTTTCATCAGAACTGAATGCGCAGTTGCAAAGCCCTTTATAGCAAGCTAATAAAAGGGCAACTGCACGCTTCCTCAGATATACGAAGGTAGGAGATTTGCTCTCATCACAATGTTTAAAGTAACTAGCAAAGCTTAGAATTAAGCCTCCTATTATATGTTTACAGTTATAGAATAATTACATTTACAATAATAAACATCATCAGTGTCAGTTTCTTTAGTCCTACTACCGAAGAGTAAAAAATCTCATGCCACAAATTGTAGTTTTAGTGAGAAGTTCTGTTGCCACTAAAGCTGGGAGGAAGTTAACATTGGGTCAAAATTATTAAAAAAAAAATTCTTACTTGGTGGTACAATTTTCAATTAGAAAACCTATCACAGATTTTAACTAGCATGAATTAGTGCTGAAAATATGTGGTTTCTTATTACTGTTATTGACAGTTCATGCTAAATTTTTGCTTTAAGATGGAAATTAAATCTCAAGAAAACAAATAATCACTGCAAGATTTCTTCAGTTTAAAAAAAGAAGAGGTTTGTTTTTTCTTTTAAAAAAGAGATGCTACATTATACAATACTTTTTTTTATTATTATTTAGTACCACAGTATATACATTTCAGACTTACCTAAAATGTTTTAAAAATTGCAGATTGCAACATCTTCCCAAAGCTGTTTACTGTTTACAGTTTGTTTGCAAAACAAAACAGTACATTTACAGTAATTTCATCTTCATAAAACAGTTTAGACATTAGACAGTTTGAAGCAAAACACTCTTAGATATGAACTGCTAGATCAAATTAGAAGTATTAATGTGGTTCTGTGTCATGAAAACTTGAGAGTGAATCACAACAACAACAACAACAATAATAATAGTAATACAGTCTGTAATGCACCTTACTGGCAGAGCATTCCCAAGCCTTGCATAAGTGCTGACTTAAGAACCACAGAGTAATTACTAAGGCTCTTATGACACTGACTGAACCCGTGCACCACACGAAACTTCCTCTAAATTCTCTAGTGTGTTTCCAACTTATCATATCTGGGAAGACCAACGAGGCAAACAGCAATTACATTCATCATTTTACTAGAAACAAAATCGAATAACTGTCTCGCACAGCTGTCTATCTATAATCTAGGCCGACACAAGAGAACTAATCTCTTAGGTTAACCCAGAAGAGCTCACAAACAAGCTACACCCAAGGGATTAGAACATCCTCAACACCAGGGATTCAACCACAGATTAAAAAAACACTTAATTCAATGACTAGTAGCTTTGAAAAAAAAAAATATTAGTAAAAAGAAAGAAACAATGGGTACAAAAAAAAGACACAAATGCAAGGAAAAATAAAACTAAAAGAGAGCGACTGGGTGATAGAATCAGTCTAGTGGGAAGTACATTAGAGAAGAGAGGGGAGGAGAATTAAAGAGAGAGGGTAAGGAGAGGGAGAGAGAGAGAGTCATGAGTAGTTGCTAGGCAAGCTCAGCCTCTAAATCGCTATGTCTCTCTCTGGTGAGCTCTCTCGTTGTATCACATGGGGAATGTAGCTGAGCAGCCAAGCAGCCAGTCACACAGAGAAGAGAGGATCACTCTGATTACACAGCAGCAGAAACAAGAGCTTCAATAACACCGCTATCTACATGCAGTGTGTGTCGGCAGCTCTTACAGCACACACCAGCTACTAAATGGCAGTCCAGGAGGCATGACTCTCCTCTGTCTCAGGCAGCATGCATTTAGCTAAGGTCATGGTAGAACAGACCTTTCTGGAAGTCAGACTTAATGGTTAACCTTATTTGATGACTCTGCTGCAGCTAAAAGGTAGGAGGCCTTTTTGGTTGATGTATTAAGTCATGTGGTGAATGGGGATATGTGAAAACCTGCACTAAGTCAATAGAGTTAATGTGTGTGGCTCCATTATGGACATTTTTTGCAGGTCAAAGCACATTGACGCAAACATTTTATGAATGATTATTTTAAATTCTAACTTAAGCGGAATAAATAGACCTTAAAGTAGAATAAGGTTTAAATTAAAATGAAATATTATTCATTTCCACTCAGGCACTCATCCTTTACTATTTTAAAGGGAGTGAAAACAGCCTAGTTGGGTCCTTTGCCTTAGGTTTAAAGAAATAAACACATTTTATTATCAGTCTCTTAGACGAATGAGCATGTGCATTTATATTGTATGTATGAGTGTTCCTCTGACAGCAATTATGCAAAGAGAAACGTATTTGTGTAAAACATCACTGGGCATCACCTGCTTTTAATAACAATATAATGTAAAATTTGCATGAGGTTATTGGATAATATTTCCTGCCGACTCTGAAAGGCAGGCAAACAAAAAGGGATGACAAATGAGAATACTAGAACTTGATGATATACTTTAGTAGTCGACCCACAGGCAAATGGGACATCAAGCTGCTCGATCAAGACCTGACAACAATAATAATGACAGAATGATAATAATACAATAATACAGACTTGCCAACCATGTGAAGAGTAATAATGCTTATTCCTTAGGGCTAGAAAACATTGTAAATTTTTAATATGATTTGGTTTAAACCTTTCACATATTATTTGTTTAAACCTTGTGCGCATATGTACTAGGTTTTACAGTAACTACCAGGTGTTCAAGGTTGAACATGGCTGTACTGACCAGCACAAGAGGGCAAGCTGCATTTTTAACTACTTTCAAATAATTAGTACCATTAAAACAATAGACAATTTTTTTTGCAGTCAGTCCTAAATTATTAAAGTTTATATGTAAAACAACTTTTATTTATTTTTTATAATACAGCACATTAATGAACCAATCTACATTTATAAATCACTACAAATCTATTAAACTATTCCAAATCCTGAAGCAAATTTGCATGTATTACTCATTGCCATAAATAATTAGCACACATATTATTAAAAATGTGATCATGTTTATTAAAGCTAAATTGTGCAGGCGATAATTACTAGCTTACACTGTTTTGAGCAAAGGTTAGATGCTACCATAGTTGTAAACCTGCTGTGAGATGAGCTTCACCGTATTATTTTGTATTTTTTATAAAATTCTTTGAGCAAGCTAGTATCTGTATACTGCTAAAGTATTTAAAACCTATTTCTGTAATTACTGCTCATTTTGACTGATAAGAGATCAGTTACTGCTTTGTTTAAGAGACTCCTAATACCTTATTACATTTTAATACAAATTTGAGATATGATTCAACTTGAAAACAACCAGTATTAACAGGTTTAAATGTTACATGGAAATGGACACCTTCTTTCACAATATTTTTTCATAACAAGAGACCAACAGATTAGACTGAAAACTTGTCTTATCTTGTTTATAGCATGTCTGAAAGAATTTTATCTCGTGGAAAAAGCAAGAGCACTGAGATTAAGAGAGTAATAGAACCCATTTTTAATTACAGTGTATTTAGGTAGCAATTTGCATACCTTTCAATTAACTTCCTAATTTTTACTTAATTCTGTCTACACATTTTCCTACATAGACTGGTCTGCTTCATGGTGGACTATGCTCCAGCTTGAGAGTGCCAAATGGAGTTTTCTTCTCTGCCTTGGAATCAGCATCTTAATTTGCTCAGTCATTTATCTTAAGGGCAAACCTTACGCTCAAAGTCCACTGCACCGCTCCTTGAGCTGCCGTCCATTCCCAGAAAACTGTAAAGTTTTGCCACCTACCACCACTTACACAAGTTGGGAAAGAACAGAATGTCAGAACTTTAGCTACTTTAATGGTCCACTAAACTGCTCCCATATGCAACACAAGTTTCACTTTATTATGAAGACCCTGAGCAAAGAAGAGGAAGACTACCCTCTGGCCTTCATCATCACTATTCACAAAGACCTGGAGATGTTTGTGCGTCTGCTCAGAGCCATTTATGCACCACACAATGTTTACTGTATTCACGTAGATGCCAAAGCTCCAAAAGACTACAGAGTAAGTGTTGAGAGATTAGCAGACTGTTTTCCAAATGTCTTTCTATCCTCAGTTAGTGAGACAGTGACCTATGCAGGATTTTCCCGCCTGAAGGCTGACATTAACTGTATGGAGGACCTGGTGAAGGCTCCAGTCAAATGGAAAAAAGTGATAAACCTGTGTGGCCAGGATTTCCCTGTCATGAGCAACCTGGAGCTGGTCTGGTATATGCAAGATGAGGAATGGATAGATAATAATATGACTCCAGGTATAAAACAGCCAACTTACATGCGATACAGGACTGAAATACAACACAAGGAAGTCACAGGTCAATATGTGGTAGCCTTGAGTAAAAGTCACAAAAAGACCCCTGCTCCACACAACCTGGAGATCTACTTTGGCACAGCCTACTACAGTCTAAAAAGAGAATTTGTGGAATATGTCCTTAACAGCACAGTGGCCAAAGTACTATTGGAATGGTCTAGGGATACCTACAGCCCTGATGAACATTACTGGGTAACGCTTAACCATGTGAAAGGTAAGATCAAACTACTCCTGAAATAAGATTCTCAGACATTCAAATGATTAGGCGAGGTCTCAGCATTTGCAAATGCAACCAGTGCTGGTGGAACTGTGTGAAAAGCCAGAACATGTAGGCAATTAACAAAAATGGATTATAATGAACATATTAACTGCTATTGCAATGTTCAAATTTTCCACAGAGGCCCCTGGCAGTAAGGTAGAAGGTGGCTGGGAAGGTAACATTCGCGCCATTAAATGGAGCGACCAAAAAGGGACAGCACATCAAGGTTGTAATGGTATGACAGCTTACAGTACAAAACTTCGATAAGCCTCTGGCTAAAGCCCTTTCTAAAAATAATCTTTTTGCAAACATTGTATATGTGAGAAGTTTTTGTCTAGAATTTACATATAATTCATGTTATTAATCTTATTAAAAAAACATGGTATTTTTCCCCACAGGACGTTATGTCAGGGATATCTGCATCTACAGTGTTGAGGATGTACCCTGGATAATTGAGAAAAACAGCATGTTTGCTAACAAGTTTGAGAGCACAAGTTTTCCTGATGCTCTGGACTGCCTGGAACAGTGGCACAGGCACAAAGTCTTACAGCAGGCAAAGGTGCCCATTCAGTCATCATGGAAACTTGCAAGAGAGATAAAGATTAGGAACGCCACAATATCAGTCTGAATTAAGAGATTAGATCAAAGTTAAACAGTCAGTTCTTAAACTAAATTTTATGATATTTAACATAAAATGATAAACATGAGTTGTGAATACTGAGCACAGTTACATTATTTTTACGTTTGTTGTCTGACTATGGTTTTGTGCATAATAATGTACATATGTATTTGTGTAAAGTGAATTTAATTTATTAATTGTTATTTTTTTATATAGGATTCCTTTATAACATTTGCTTTTGAGCAGAATTTTCAGAAGATCTGTCATAAAATTAACAACACATATTAGAAGGCGTCAATATATAAATGTCGCTGTCACTGTTTGGGCTTTTGTTCATGTCCACTATCCAAAAACTGGGTCAAATGATAAAACAAGTGCACTTAGTTTTCAGAGTTTTTGCCATCTTTAGGCATCTTTATAGAATTATACTGTATTTATGAAACCTCTTTGTGAAACAAAGAACAGAACAGAAAGGAGCCAAATCACGGTTAGGAACCTTTTAGTAGAGGTTACTTAGTGGATATCAATGTATATTACTGGCAGAAACAAGTAAACAAAAAAGTCAAACAGTGATTTCAGCTGACAGGATTTCACAGCAGCCACACAGTTGTTATGTCCTTAAAAAACTATTCCACCTAATAATTTTAGTTATTACAAACAAGTAGCATCTCATTCATGAAATGCTGCATTTCACATAAAAAATTGATCAACATAGATTACCATTCGAAAGTATAGACTGATTGGAGATTGAATTTCAGATGTCATTAACAACCATACAATAAACCTGTTCATTGGTTCATGCAGAGCCAACTTGTAGAAAATAAATGCAATGTTCACCCTCCCCCTATTTCATTGTGTTATGATTTTTTTTAATGATTGTGGTAATAATTCTACATCTATTTATATACATCTATATCAAGGCACTTATAACTGTACTGCAATTTCAGAGTATATCATTAAACTATTGACAATTTTCCCCATTGTTTTTTGTTGTTTTGACCATGCTTTACATAGTTGACATTTACCTTAGATAAACATCAAAGCCCACTGTGCTAAATATCATGGATGTTTTCAGGTTAACTCACCAAAAAACAAAAGTTTTGTAAGATTAAAATAAACAGGATTACACTCGAAAAAATAACTAATAACTTGTTTCACAATTAACATTGTTTTGTCTCTTCGGGTATTTACAGGAGATTGTTTAACTATGAATGCATGGATCAATGCCATGTTTTTATTAAATTACTTCCTTTGTTTGTTTCCTCGACTTTTGGGATTTCTCCTTTTGCTCAGAATATCTTGATCCTTATAATGCACGGAAATTCCTCAGGCCCATTGGCAAGTTAATTTCAAAATAGGTACACATGGAATTTCTTCAAATACACTAGACTGTGCCTGTATAAACCAATGTGTTTATTTCAAATAAGCTGATAAAGAGAATTGCATTTCATGACTAAAATTTTACTGTCCATTTCAATACAATCCAGATCAAGTCATAGAAAACGACAGAAAGATATGGTTTATAATAATTTGGGCTGTAGAAACAGATATGTAGATAAGCATTAAACTAACATCTGACCCTTCCTTTTGTACAAACATGCACAAATTTGAATAGAAATCTAAAAGTTGAGTCATTCAAAGTCATTGTAGAGAATATTTTTTTTTTAATCAGTTTATAGATTGCATGGTCAGATGGTAACTTTTGGCCAGGTAAAATTGAGTGATTAAATTTTACCTTGTATTTTTGTATATATATATATATATATATATATATATATATATATATATATATATATATATATATATATATAGTACAGACCAAAGTTTGGACACCTTCTCATTCAAAGAGTTTTCTTTATTTTCATGACTATGAAAATTGTAGATTCACACTGAAGGCATCAAAATTATGAATTAACACATGTGGAATTATATACATAACAAAAAAGTGAACTGAAAATATGTCATATTGTAGGTTCTTCAAAGTAGGCATCAAGAGAACGCTAAGAGTGTGCAAAGCAGTAATCTAAGCAAAGGTGGCTACTTTGAAGAACCTACAATATGACATATTTTCAGATGTTTCACACTTTTTTGTTATGTATATAATTCCACATGTGTTAATTCATAGTTTTAATGCCTTCAGTGTGACTCTACAATTTTCATAGTCATAAAAATTAAAAGAACTCTTTGAATGAGAAGGTGTGTCCAAACCTTTGGTCTGTACTGTATGTATATATATATATATATATATATATATATATATATATATATATATATATATATATATATATATATATGAAGGCAATTATCAAGCCCTGCTCTACAACTTGTTCTCCTTGAACATCTAGCACAGCTTAACTGATCTCACCATCCCTCTGGCTAAGAATATGACAATAAATCATAAAACATTCTTCTCTCTACTGTCACCCATGTGGCAGAAGGAACTTCGTGTAGCCTCTAAATGGAGGGGTCCATGATTTCAAAAGCCTTAAAAACCATCACTTTAATAAGCAATTAAATTTACTGGGGGGTTTTTTTGTTGTTAAAAACAAAATATTTTTCACTTGAAAATGTTCTAAGACCTGTTGTTTCAAGCAAGTGTTTAGCCGTTTCGTAGGGAATGGCTTTAACACATGCCTTCTGTATTCTGTGACATACTTCTTTAAAAACAATCATAATGTGTTCATCTATATTTATTAACACAGTACAATAGTAATTACAAATTACACTTCCAACAAAAATCCACATTACTCATCAGATTGGTAAACACTGAATTTGTCATAGTACATTGAACCTAGTATTTTTTTATTGTATACTGTTCAAATCAGTTAATAAATAATCCCAGTAGATTATATTTTATATGTACCTATACACCAAACAAATGCTAAACTTGTAAATTTAATAGGACTAGAGAGCTAGAAGCTTCGACACATAATTGATTGTGAAAATTCTGAAAAAGATACAAATAGACTTATAGTTGGCTATATAGTATAGCCACAGTTAGATTTTTTCCTTTTCTTTAATTACAATAAACAAATAACTGTACAATAAACATTACAATAAAAAATTTTTTTTTGTGTAATCCATTAAATTAAAATTAAACAATACAATTTCAAACAGTATGATAACAAAATTAACTCATTAGAACTGTATAATAATATTATACTTTTCTAAAAGTATATCTGCCTAAACATATACTCCTAAAAAAAACATTTGTTGTCATTTCCTATGGACTCTGTTGTCTTTGACCCCACTTTCCATGGAATATAAATATTAGTCTGCATACATGTAAAATATCTTAGTCACCATTTCCTTGGAAAAAAAAATGAACTGTTTGCTATCATATTCACATCTCCCATCCCACTGATTACACATGGGCTCACACAATCATGGCAACAATATAAATGGACACTTATTCCACCACCACAGTGCAAAATATATGCTCGGTGTTGCTTTCCTGTCAATACAACGATTTTTCTTGCAATAGTAGTTTCTGGTTATTTTGTTTATATGTGTGTTATATTTGCCTTTTTTGTTTTAATAAAACTCAGGTCTGCAACCATCACTGTCTCAGAACTTTAACAATGTTCATGCCCTATACAAATTAGATAGTTTACATAAAGATACCCCAGCAGTAAAATTAATATTAGACAAAAGGGGCAAAATATTTCATAATGTTTTAACAAAAAACATTTTTAACTCCAGGTTAAAAAAATTCAAGAGAACCTTTCAGAGAACAATATCCAATATTAAAATAACAAGCAATTCTTGCTCTAATGGCCAGTCATAATGCCTGTGGGCTTATGGGCCCCCTCCAAGTTGGGCTTTCCCTAATTTACATTGCTTGCAAAAGTTGACTTGATATATTTAAGTACACATTCAAATTAAATACCAGTATTACTGTTTAAGTAGCTGACATTATACAGTAAGCAACTGTCTGATTTCTAATAAACATATATTTTCATCAGCGAATCCTGCCTGGTTCAAAACAACCAAAAGCCTGTAAGCAGCTCTTTCTTTCCAAATATTTCAATTTACTTACGGTCCACCAAATTTTGAATTAAGAAAACATATTTAAATGTTTCAGTTTACTATTTTGATTGGAGAAGGGGCAATACAACAGTGCTCAGGGAGGGTAAGAGCTTGGAATAAAAACTCTAAAAGGTGTAAATGTTTGTAGAATGTGGCCAATGAGGATACTACTTAGAGGATTATTCTCTCAGCAGTTTGGTAAGCCTACTAGTGGCCTCATTCATTTTATAATATAATTGAGTTATACAATTTATAGGCATAACACACACTTAACAAGAGCTGTTAGTTTAGCTGTTTGTTAGAGCTATATATCAACTAAATCCAGCAGCTCACAGAAAAAAATACAAACTGAAACAAATGGTTGCAGAAAATAGACTAATCTGATTATAGTTGTTTATGCTTCTGTGTTTTGAATGCACTTGTGCAATTTCCATAAGCTAATTAGATTTACTTTTCCTGGAACTATTCTTTTTTAATTTGTGTGTCTATTAAGTTAAACCATGGGTTCCTAACCACTGGGAAATGGACTGGTACTAAGGACACAACTCTGTTGTACAGGGCCACACAGAAAAAAAATAATAGTTTTAATGTTTATATTATTTCTATTTTATTAACTTTGTGGTCTACAGTGTGTTTTATTTAAATGAAAAAGACCACTTCCCTTTATGCCAATTTCCTGCAATTGTTTGTCACAGTTTTTTTTTTTTTTTTTTTTTTTATAAAGTTATTGATAAATTAAAAATATATATGGAGACAAGGTGAGGGAGGTGAGATTGAGATGGTTTGGACATGTGCAGAGGAGGGACATGGTGTATATCGGTAGGAGAATGCTGAGGATGGAGCCACCAGGCAGGAGGAAAAGAGGAAGACCAAGGAGGAGGTTTATGGATGTGGTGACGAAAGAGGGAAGGGAGAAGCCAAAAGAAGAAGAAGAATTTAAAAAAGGAGAAAAAACACGCAATTGAGCATGACAATATATATATATAATTTTTTTTTTTTTTTTTTTTTTTTTTTTTGACATGCCATATAGATCTAAAAATGTCTATTTAAATATCAAGCCAATGTAATTAGGATAAAAAAATTATACATCAATCTGCCACATTAAACTTCAAACTTCATCAGATTTTTTTATTAAACCATTTCAAACTAAAAACATCAGCAACAGCATTTAGACCTTGGCTGATATAAATAACTTTTATTACAGTTTCTTTTTTTAATGCAATTGAGTAAACGCATTTAGGAATTACGTCATTTTCTACTTCGACATGCTTGACTTGGGAAGTGGTATTTAAAAAAACATGGACGCCTCCATGTTAGTCTTCTGTCAGCAACAAGAGGAGGAAACCCTTGTCGATTTTTGAGATTTGACAAGTAAATATGTATGTATGTTGATTAATCTAAATATATATATATATATATATATATATATATATATATATATATATATATATATATATATATATATACACACACACATTGTATATACAGTAAAACCTTTTTTAAAGTTGAGAAGTGAGAAGCTGCTTATTTCCGGCGCTGTTGATTTGACGCCACTCAGCGAGTAAGACAGTAAGTCGGTATTTAAAGGAGCGTTTTCGATGGCTTTTACAGGTTGGAGGTGGAAAATTACAAGCTGCAACTTCGCCGCAATGGCTGTATTTATTATAAATTTGATTAAAATGTAATTACCGATTTGCAGTTTGTTTGATTCTTGTGGCTGTGGTTTATTTATGTATGAGGTCTTAGGCAGAGTTTTCGTATGAAAGGGAAAAAATCCAAGTGGGTGGAAAGTAAATGTTGCAGTGCATGAAAATGTATTACAGTATAATCAATTGCAAATTGTCATGGTTCCTTCAGCCATGGTCGAAGAAGGTAGATAGATAGATGGATGGATGGACGGTTGGACAGACAGACTCTGCATTACTGATGCAGTTTTATTTTCAGTGGTTTCTATTAAAAACATGGAAACACTATATTATTTATAGTGCAATAAAATTCCTAATGGGAATGTCTGATACGCTATAAACTATAAGCTATACCGTCATATGCATGTAATATAAGTGACCTTTAATAAAAGACATGATGCTGCTCTTTATTTTTTAAGTTTTTTCCAAATTGGGCTAGGTCAAATTAATTTACACACACACACACACACACACACACACACACACACACACACACACGTGTATTTGTGAAATACTGTATGTACACTGTATGTACAACAGTATCCAAGTTAATACACTATGTATATACAATTAGTATTTCAATATTTAAAGATAAATGAGGATATGCTACTGTATGAAATTAGAATTATAATTAAATAGAGATTTTACAATATATTTGAACCTTGCGACCAGAATTTGTGAGATGTAAAATGTAAAAATTATTTTAAACTTTACTACAAGCAAAGTTTAATTTGACAAATATATTAATTTAAAATATAAATATATTAGTTTATTCTAATAAATTTTAATTAAGAGTGGCAACAGCCAGGCTAGATGATGGTGTCCTTTTAGAAAGCAAATAAACAGAACATTATCTGGTATTATTTTACTACATAATTCCTTTTTAAAAGTATAATATATTGTAAAATCTCTATTTAATTATAATTCTAATTTAGATATTCATTGTTATTTATTATTATACTGATGCAGTTTTTTTCAGTTTGGAATTAATTTATCCATTAGACTTCTTGGCTTTATAATAGAATTCAATATATAATTTAGTAATAATATAGTTTACACTATTTACACTACCAAAATAGATTTTGGTCATTGCTTTTTTAAAAGGTTTTTGCTGCATCTTCTACAATTTTTGTCTATCAATCAATAAATTTGATTGTTCACAACATTATGAATGCAATCTTAACTAAACATGTTGCTATAAATCAAAAGTTAGTAAAACTGATAGTAGCATATCAAGCCTGAAGTCACAATTTCTTTCAGATTTTTGATATTAAGGATGTTTAATTCATAAAATCCAAGGTAAGTCACCAAACAGGAAGTTATATCTTGCAACTTAGGAGGGCTACTAAAAACAAAATTTGAGACAATGTTTTGATAACAGCTTGACATTTTAGACTTCAAATTTACTATGTCTCCTTAGGAATATGAGGCAAACGTTTCAGTGGTTTCCAGTCTCCTTGCATACACTATATGGGCAAAAGTATTGAGACACCTGTCTTTTCCAGCCATATGAGGCGCACTATTGTAGGATGTAATTTGATATTGCACACATCATAGCACTACATTTTACTTGAACTAGGAGACCCGAACCTGTTTCAGCATGACAGTGCACAAAGCAAGCTCCATGAAGATATGGTTTACATGGTTGAAGTGGAAGATCTTGAGTGGCCTGCTATAGAGGTCAGACCACAATCCTATTCAACACCTTTGGGATGTACTGGTATGCTGACTGCACCCCAACCTCCTCACTCTACACAATGCTCCAAAACTCAGTGGAACATCTTCCCAAAAGTGTGGCAGTTATTATAACAACAAGTAGCAAATAAATGTGGAATGGGATGTTCAAAAAGCACATACAAATCTTATGGTCAGGTGTCCACAAACTTTTGTTCATATAGTGTCTATATATATACTACAAAGATTCTGATGAGAACTGAAACTTTATTTTATTGAGATAACATCCTGTTATAAATTAAGATAAGCAAGATAGGTATTCACAAAAATGACATTCTCAAGCATTAATAAAACTAATCACCAGTCAGGGACTGATCATTTAAATATGCAAGCAGTCAAAGCTTAGCTAAACATCAGAACTGTTCTCAGGATACTACTTTTCTACATGCATTACAAAATACTAATGACTGCACTGTGGGGGAAAATAAAAAATAAAAAAATGAGAAAACAGATGTGTTAAGTTTACAGCATAAATAAAAAAAAAAAAAACACAAAATACACACAATTACATGTATTTGATGTCATATTTAATGTGTGTAATTTAATATTTAATGCAATTGTAATAGGTGCACGCAAATCCCTAAATGTAATTAACAGCAAATAAGCACGTGTAATTTTTGTAGTTGAAACTCTTGCTACTTTAGGACCCCTTAGAATAAGACTAATCAAGAATCACTACTGAAGTGCTGTGCTGTTTTGTGTTAAAGTCTGAAAGCCTGAACTTTGCATAATACACACGACACACATATGCTTATACTGTGTGTCATTGTATATAAGTATATTCTAAAGAAATTTTACAGTGTACTGCATCAGCTTTATATGGTTAAAATGACAATAAAAGCTTCTTGACTTGGATTGACTTGACACATCCAGAAAGTATTCACTGCGCTTCACTTTTTCCACATTTTGTGTTACAGACTTATTCCAAAATGAATTAAAATCATTATGTTCCTCGAAATTCTACAAACAATACCCCATAATGACAAAGCGAAAGAAGTTTCTTTGAAATCTTAAGAAAATAAAAACCGAAAAAAAATTACATGTACATCCACAGGTATTCACAGCCTTTGCCATGATGCCCAGAATTGAGCTCAGGTGCATCCTGTTTCCACTGATCATCCTTGAGATGTTTTTACAACTTGTTTGGAGTCTATCTGTGGTAAATCCAGCTGATTGGACATGATTTGAATGGCACACACCTGTCTATATAAGGTCCCACAGTTAACAGTGCATGTCAGAACACAAAACAAGCCATGAAGTCCAAGGAATTGTCTGTAGACCTCCAAGACAGGATTGTATCAAGGCACAGATCTGGGGAAGAGTACAGGAACAATTTCTGCAGCATTTAAGGTCCGAAAGAGCACAGTTGCCGCCATCATCCGTAAATAGAAGTTTGCAACAGCCAGGACTCTTCCTAGAGTGAGAGAAGGGCCTTAGGGAGGTGACCAAGAACCCGATTGTCACTCTAAATGAGCTCCAGCATTTCTCTGTGTAGATAGAGGAGAACCTTGCAGAAGAACAAGCTTTGTAGCACTCCACCAATCAGGCATGCA
The DNA here is from genome assembly GCF_014805685.1 of Silurus meridionalis. Classification (NCBI taxonomy): domain Eukaryota; kingdom Metazoa; phylum Chordata; class Actinopteri; order Siluriformes; family Siluridae; genus Silurus; species Silurus meridionalis. The sequence goes on along the minus strand of NC_060884.1, from coordinate 14,305,791 downwards.
TGGTAGACTGGCCAGACGGAAGCCGCTCCTCTGTAAAAAAGCACATGACAGCCCACCTGGAGTTTGCCAAAAGGCACTTGAAGACCATGAAAAACCAAGTGTGAACTCTTTGGCCTGAATTCCAAGCGTCATGTCTGGAGGAAACCATGCACCGCTCATCACCTGGCCAATACATCCCTGAAAATGAAGAATGGGGGTGGCAGCATCATGCTTTAGGGATGTTTTTCAGTGGCAGGAACTGGGAGACTATTTTGGATCGAGGGAATGATGACTCATCATGTGACTCTTAAAAGTCGCTATACCCTCTTATTTACAGACATGTACTCTGTCTTAATACTACTGACTTTTAATTACCCTTCTCTCCAGCGCATACCTCCACCTCTCCAGGCTCTTCTCAACCTGCTCCCTACTTTTACCACAAATCACAATATCATTTGCAAGCATCATAGTCCATGGAGACTCCTGTCTGACCTCGTCCGTCAACCTGTTCATCACCACTGCAAACAGGAAAGGGCTCAGAGCCGTTGATGCAGTCCAACCTCCACCTTGAACCAGTCTGTCGTTCCTACTGCACACTTCACTGCTGTCACACTGTACTCATACATGTCCTGCACCACCCGCACATACTTCTCTGACACACCTGACTTCCTTATACAATACCACAACTCCTCTCTCAGCACCCTGTCAGACGCTTGCTCTAAATCCACAAACACACAATTCAACTCCTTCTGACCTTCTCTATACTTCTCCGTTAACACTCTCAAAGCAAATAATGCGTCTGTGATGCCCTTCCTTGGCCTGAAACAATACTGTTGCTCACAGATGGTCACCTTATTTCTTAGCCTGGCTTCCACTACTCTTTCCCATAACTTCATTGTGTGACTGATCAGGGTTAGACAGCAGGTCTGCACATCTCCCTTATTCGTAAAGATCGGTACCAGCAACCTCCTTCTCCATTTCTCAGGAATCTTCTCACCATCTGAAATCTTGTTGAACAACCTGGTTAAAAACTCCACTGCCATCTCTCCTTAACATCTCCATGCTTCTACCAGTACCAGTCTAACCGACTTCCCACTCTTCATCCTTTTAATCGCTGCTCTCACTTCCTCCTTACTAATCCTATCCACTTCCTGCTTCATAATCTCCACACCATCCAACCTTCTCTCTCATTTTCCTTGTTCATCAGCTGCTCGAAATACTCCCTCCTACTCAACACACTCTCCTCACTCTGTCGATCCCAAAAATAAGTCTTTGTCTTCCTTTCTATTTCCAGATGTCACACCAAGTACCTTTCAAGCTGTCTCCCTTATCACTTCTGCAGTAGTTGCCCAATCATCCTGCAACTTTTCACCACCATGAGCCCCACAGTCTTCCTCCTTTAGTTTCCACCACCTTATTCTTCTTTCAGTCCTCACTTTCCTCCTCTTCTTCTTCGCCTCCAAAACCATCCTACAGACCACCATCCGATGCTATCCTGCTACACTGTCCCCTGCCAACACCTTACAGTCTCCAATCTCCTTCAGGTTGCGTCTCCTACATTGAACATACATTGAGTTCACCTGTGTGCACCTTCCTCCCATCTTATATGTTACTCTATCCTTCTTCTTAAAATACGTATTTACCACTGCCATTTCCATCCTTTCAGCAAAATCTACAACCATCTGCCCTTCCACATTCCTCTCTTTAAAGCCATACCTACCCATCACCTCCTCATCACCTCTGTTCCCTTCACCTACATGCCCATTAAAGTCTGCCCAAATCACCAATCCTTCATTCCTAGGTACACCTTCTACCACTTCATCCAACTCACTCCAGAATTTTTCCTTCTCCTCCATCTCATAGCCCACTTGTGAAGCATAAGCACTGATGACATTTATCATCCCCCATCAACTTCCAGCTTCACGTTCATCACCCTATCAGAAACTCTCTTCACCTTCACTACACTCTTACTGTACTCTTCCTTCAGAATCACCCTACATCATTTCTCTTTTCATCCACACCATTAAAGAACAGTTTAAAGCCACCTCCTGGCCTTACTCCCTTTCCACTTGGTCTCCTGAACACACAACATGTCTACCTTTTTCTTCTCCATCATATCAGCTATCTCTCTATTGTACAGCATTGCACACATAATCCATTTGGGTGAGTCAATAATGACATACTTTGAATTGCTTCCAAATATTTTATTCTGCATGAGCAGCAGGTTTTGCATGTACAGTGGTATTATGCCACACCTTACATTTGAGTATTAAAGGTTAGTATATTGTCGTCATCGCAACACAATTTACAAGGTCAAAGTTTCCATTACAATTTTCCAATTTTACTAACAAATTTAGTGCATGAAGCTGACAGTGGATGCTTATTAAAAAAAAAAAGCTAAAAGGGGATGCAATTGTACTCACCCAGGATCAATATTTTGCCTGACCCTGATGAACTGCACTTCTAATGTGTGTCAAGTGTTCCAAGTTTCAACTAGTGAATTGAATATAGAAAATTCTTTACACCAGTTGTGAGATAATTTCATATTTATTTTAATACTACTGGACTTGACATTGTGCTTCAGTAAAAAATAAGTAAAAAAGCTAGAAAGGGTGAAGGACGGAGGAGACTGAAATTGTCTCTCTTTTTCTCACTATCTCTCTAGTCGGATAATCAAATCTCTAGTCACAGAGTAATGAATGGACAGCTTGGTGATCATAAAGTGTCAGAAACAAGAGATTCAAATTTACTGTACACACTGGCTGCCCTTACAGCACACTGGCTGTCAGCAGCATGACTTCCCTCTGTTGGTCTTATATCTTTACCGGATTTCATTCTGCACCACAGACTTTTGTAAATGCCAACATGCTCTAACTAGTTTTACATCTTGACTGGAATCTGCCACACCTAAAAGGTAAAGATCTCCAGTTGATGTTAAGGTATTTGTGCATGTATACAATTTCTACTTATCAATGAAATAAGTTTGAAATTAGTCAAAATAAGTGGAAGTCATTTTAACAATGCAACATTTAGTTTATCAAAATTCTATAATGGGAAATACTACACAAATGTGACTATATTCAAAATATTTTTACTTTGCAAAGATGCCATTTGTCAAAGCTGACAATATACTAATTACAAGGGGTTCATTTCCACTTCTTCTTCTTCTTCTTCTTCTTTCGGCTGCTCCCATTAGGGGTCGCCACAGCGGATCATCCGTCTCCATACCACCCTGTCCTCTACATCTGCCTCTTTCACACCAACTACCTGCATGTCTTCCCTCACCACATCCATGAACCTCCTCCTTGGCCTTCCTCTTTTCCTCCTACCTGGTGGCTCCATCTTCAACATTCTTCTACCAATATAATTCATGTCCCTTCTCTGCACATGTCCAAACCATCTCAATCTCGCCTCCCTCACCTTGTCGCCAAAACATCCTACATGTGCTGTCCTCTAATAAACTCATTTCTAATCTTGTCCATCCTCGTCACTCCCAACGAAAACCTTAACATCTTCAGCTCTGCTACCTCCAGCTCTGCCTCCTGCCTTTTACTCAATGCCACTGTCTCTAATCCATACAACATCGCAGGTCTCACCACAGTCCTATAAACTTTCCCTTTCATTCTTGCAGATACCCTACTATCACAAATCACTCCTGTCACTCTTCTCCACCCACTCCACCCTGCCTGCACTCTTTTCTTTACTTCTAACACACTCTCCATTACTTTGCACTGTTGACCCCAGGTACCTGAACTCCTCCACCTTCTCCACCTCTTCTCCCTGCAACCGCATTACTCCACTGCCCTCCTTCTCATTCACACACATGTACTCTGTCTTACTCCTACTGACTTTCATTCCCCTTCTCTCCAGCGCATATCTCCACCTCTCCAGGTTCTTCTCAACCTGCTCTCTACTCTCACCACAAATCACAATATCATCTGCAAACATCATAGTCCAGGGAGACTCCTGTCTGACCTCGTCCGTCAACCTGTCCATCACCACTGCAAACAGGAAGGAGTCTCAGGGCTGATCCTTGATGCAGTCCAACCTTCACTCTGAACCAGTCTGTCGTACCTACTGCACACTTCACTGCCGTCACACTGTCCTCATACATGTCCTGCACCACCCTTACATACTTCTCTGACACACCTGACTTCCTCATACAATACCACAACTCCTCTCTTGGCACTCTGTCGACGCTTTCTAAATCCACAAATACACAATGCAATTCCTTCTGTCCTTCTCTATACTTCTCCATCAACATCCTCAAAGCAAATAAGGCATCTGTGGTGCTCTTCCTCGGCATGAAACCATACTGTTGCTCACAGATGGTCACCTCTTCTCTCAGCCTGGCTTCCACTACTCTTTCCCATAACTTCATGGTGTGACTGATCAACTTAATTCTGTAGTTACTGCAGGTCTGCACATCTCCTTATGCTTAAAGATCGGTACCAGCACACTCCTTCTCCATTCCTCAGGCATCCTCTCCCTTCCAGAATCCTGTTAAACAATCTGGTTAAAAACTCCACTGCCATCTCTCCTAAACATCTCCACGCCTACCGGTATGTCATCTGGTCCAACCGACTTTCCATTCTTCATCCTCTTAATCGCTGCTCTCACTTCCTCCTTACTAATCCTATCTACATCCTGCTTCACCAACTCCACATCCTCCAACCTTCTCTCTGTGATTTTCCTCATTCATCAGCTGCTCAAAATACTCCCTCCACCTTCTCAACACACTCTCCTCACTAGTCAACACATTTCCTCTCCATCCTTTATTGCTCTAACTTGCAGTACATCCTTCCCAGCTCGGTCCTCTGCCTGGCCAATCGGTATAACTCCTTTTCTCCTTCCTTAGTGTCCAACCTCTTATACAGCTCCTCATATGCCTTTTCCTTGGCTTTCGCCACGTCCCTTTTACCTGCTGCCGCATCTCCTTGTACTCCTGCCTACTTTTCTCATCACTCTGTCGATCCCACTTCTGTTTTGCCAACCTCTTTCCCTAATGCTCTCCTGCACTTCCTCATTCCACCACCACGTCTCCTTGTCTTGCTTTCTATTTCCAGATGTCACACCAAGTACTTTTCTAGCTGCCTCCTCATAACTCCTGCAGTAGTTCCCCAATCATCCGGCACCTCTTCACCACCACCGAGCCCCTGTCTGACCTCTTCCCTGAACCTCACACTACACTCTTCCTCCTTCAGTTTCCACCATCTTATTCTTCTTTCAATCCTTACATTCCTCCTCTTCTTCTTTGCCTCCAAAACCATCCTACAGACCATGCTGTCTAGCTACACTGTCCCCCGCCAACACCTTACAGTCTCCAATCTCCTTCAGGTTGCATCTCCTGCATAGCACATAGTCCACCTGTGTGCACCTTCCTCCACTCTTATACGTCACCCTATGATCCTCCTTCTTCTTAAAATACGTGTTCACCACTGCCATTTCCATCCTTTTAGCAAAATCTACCACCATCTGCCCTTCCACATTCCTCTCCTTAAAACCACCTACATGCCCATTAAAGTCTGCCCCAATCACCAATCGTTCTTTCCTAGGTACACCATCTACCACGTCATCTAATTCACTCCAGAATCTTTCCTTTTCCTCCATCTCACAGCCAACTTGTGGAGCATAGGCACTGATGACATTTATCATCATCCTTCAACTTCCACCTTCACGATCATCACCCTATCAGAAACTCTCTTCACCTCCACTACACTCTTACTGTACTCTTCCTTCAGAATCACCCCTACACCATTTCTCTTCCCATCCACACCATGATAAAACAGTTTAAATCCACCTCCAATGTTCCTGGCCTTACTCCCTTTCCACTTGGTCTCCTGAACACACAGCATATCTACCTTTCTCCTCTCCATCATATCAGCTATCTCTCTCCCTTTACCCGTCATAGTACCAACATTTAAAGTACCAACCCGAACCTCTACTCTCCTACACTGCTCCTTTTCCTGCCGTCTCTGTAGACGTCTTCCTCCTCTCCTTCTCCTCCTTCGGCCAACAGTAGCCCAATTTCCACCGGTACCCTGTCGGCTAACGATACCTGTGGCGGTCGTTGTTAACCCGGGCCTCGACTGATCCGGTATGAAATTCTCCTTTGTGATCCGCATATTTGATTTGGCACATGTTTTACGCTGGATGCCCTTCCTAACGCAACCCTCCCCATTTACCCAGGCTTGGGACCGGCACTAAGAGTGCACTGGCTTGTTCCCCCCTAATGGCTGGGTTAAGGGGTTCATTTCCACTAATGCACTAATAATCATTTGTGAGCAATTTAATGACTAATTTTTTTCATTTTTGTTAGCTCTACAGAAAATAAAATGTGTAATAGTGTAAAAAGAAAGAATGTGAAATCAGTCTCTGGGAAACTGGAGTGTGTGCTGTCAGTGTGCATGAATTTGTGTTGCTCTGACTAGTATACAAATGAACAAAAGTTAAAGAAATTCTAAACAGAACATTCCCATGCTACTGTTGTCACTTATTAGTGTTGGGCCATCAGGGTCAGGAAGGCCTTCTCTGCTGGCCTGAACTCTATCAAAATATCTGACTTACATTTTAATATATTTTTGTCCATTAAAATGTACTAAATTATTCTCATTAGTCTATTTTCTTCATTTTATAGCCTTTCTCTTAGAAGCAATGCATTTTTAGGTTAGAGTTTCTGTCCAATCAGATTTCAGTCATCACATCACATATTGCATATGTCAAAAGAAACTGTCATAAGCCATTCACAATGAAGATTGTGAGTGTCCTGTACATTTAAACTAATGTTGTTTAAAGGCTGTTGCTTTAACAAACCAGATTTCAACTTGGCCACTCCAAGGCCCTCTAGCAGGCATAAAATCACGTCTGCATTTTCACATCCTTTGATTGAATGGTCAGAGAGTGCATAAGTCATAATCTCACATATATTCATCTGGATTTAATCTTTTTTTTTTTTCTTCATTCCACACTGGCTGACAGAGGAGAAGAAATGCATTTATAGAATTTGCAGATATACTGAAAGTGTGAAATAACTATAGGAAGAAAGATCTTGATAATTAATGCAAACCCAACCTGCTTCTCATAAAGCTGTTGATGAGATACTGTCTCAGATCATGTCTGGGGGTGTTCGTGTCAATATAGGCGAAACATTTTTTTAAATATACAACTTATTAGGTAAATCAGGGCTGGCTTTTGTAAGACTTACTTTACAAATAAACTGCACCAATGTTAGCGATGAATAAACAAAATTGGTAGGAAGATTGGTGAATAAAACTGTTTTTGATTAAATTCAAGAACATGGACAGTCTAGTTGTACCTAGCAAAACCCAGGATTCTTTGTTTTTTAAATGGAAACACAATTGAATTACTACGATTATAAATGGGCTGCCAACTTACTGGAATAAAAATTATTCCAGTTATGTGGAATAATTACATATTTTGGTGCTTAACCCCCAAATTCCTTTTTCAATATTTCTAAAATGATCTAGGAGTTAAACGAAAATATATGCTATTCAGGCAAACATAAATAGTGAATGACAGTGCAGAAATCAAATTTATCTTTTAAATAATAACCCAGATGTCCTCAGCATATAGCAAAAATAAAATTTAAATTTTCATTGAAATTGGTCTTGCTGCTACAGTACTTTTAGAGTGGACTGTTTTGTAACAAGGGTGTATTAATATTATTATTTTTTTATTTTAGTTTAAGAAGCTATTTATGATTTAAGTTATATAAGTTGATTACAATAATTAGTGTAATCATAATAATTTTATCGCATTATTGCTATAACACTTTCACATGGTCTGTATGTGGTTTGGCCTTTTGATGCACCATGCTTCAGCTGAAGTATTTACAGTGCAGTTTTCTTCTATACCTTGGTATGAGCATTTTTACCTATGCCATTTATGTTAGTATGAGGCCTACTGATGATCCAAATGCTGTGTCTGTCTTGAGCTGTTATCCATTTCCTGCAAAGTGTAAAGATTTGCCACCCACCACCCCTTACTCAAGATGGGAAAGAGCAGAATGTCAAGGCTTGAGCTACTTCAACTTTCCACTCACCTGCCCCAATATACAACACAAGTTTCAATTTATTATGGAGACCCTGAGCAAAAAAGAGGAAGACTACCCTCTGGCCTTCATCATCACTATTCACAAAGACCTGGAGATGTTTGTACGTCTGCTCAGAGACATTTATGCACCACACAATGTTTACTGTATTCACATAGATGCCAAAGCTCCAAAAGACTGAAGAATAAGTGTTGAGAGATTGGCAGACTGTTTTCCAATGTCTTTTCATACTCAGTTAGTGACACAGTGACCTATGGAGGATTTTCCTGTCTGAAGGCTGACATTAACTGTATGGAGGACCTGGTGAAGTCTCCAGTCAAATGGAAAAAAGTGATAAACCTGTGTGGCCAGGATTTCCCTGTCATGAGCAACCTGGTAAGCTGGTCTGGTATATGCAAGATAAAGAATGGAAAGATAAAAATATGACTCCAGGGATCAGACAGCCGAATGGCATATGAGACAGGGCGAGACTGAAATACAACACAAGGAAGTCACAGGTCAATATGTGGTACCCTTTGGCCCAAATAAAAAAAGTCCTATGCTCCACACAACCTGGAGAGCTACTTTGGCACAGCCTACTACAGTCTAAAAAGAGAATTTGTGGAATATGTCCTTAACAGCACAGTGGCCAAAGACCTGTTGGAATGGTCTAGGGATACCTACAGCCCTGATGAGCAATACTGGGTAACGCTTAACCATGTGGAAGGTAAGATCAAACTGATCCTATATTTTAGTATATGATTTAAAATATGATTCTCAGACATTCAAGTAAGCAGATGAGGTATTTGCAAATGATAATACTAATTCATATTATTATTGTTGTTGTTGTGTAGAACATTAATGATAATAATAAAAAATAATTGCTGGTAAATCAGTATGAAAAGCCCAAACATATAACACTTATTCAAACTGTTAACATTCTTCACAGAGCCCCCTGACAGTAAGGTAGACGCTGGCTGGGAGGGTAACATTCGAGCCATTAAATGGAAAGACCAAGAAAGGACAGCACATCCAGGCTGTAAAAAAAAAAATCATTAGTCATTACAATAGTAGCTGTGCAAAACAAAGGAACAAAACAAAGGTCATGTGTACAGGAGAATTTCAGTCAAATATTTACACAAGATATAAACTTACATCAGGGATATCTGCATCTACAATATTGAGGATGTACCCTGGATAATTGAGAGCAACTGCATGTTTGCTAACAAGTTTGAGAGCATTACAGTCTTACAGCAGGCAAAGGTGCCCATTCAGTCAAAATGGGAATTTGCAAGAGAGATCAAAATTAACAATGCAAAATTGTCATCTAATTAAAAAGGTTCACAGTTAATATTACAGTTTTTCTCAAATGCTAAAACACATTTCACAAACGTTTCTTCCATGTTCCCCAATGTCTAAACACAACACCCTTTTCTAAAGCTACATAAACACAACCACACCTTCTCACTTCAAAACTCAAACTTTCACACCAAAATAGCAGCTCGAAGCTTTTAAAATGTAAACACTATACACATCATTACACACTACAGCAAAACAATTGAAAACACAATGCTCAATTTGTGAGAAGGTTCTTTGTTTCATAACTGCCAATGCATATTTTTGAAACTTTACAGTAATGGATGTTCTTAGATCTCTGCAGAGGATTAGGCATTTAGATTTGAGAGCTTCATATGAAGAGTATAAATCTATAGTAAATTCTGCATGTACACTACTGTAACACAACTCAATGCAAAAACAGAATCTATTGCACACAACAGTACTCTTGAAAACATGATCAGGGTGTGAAGTTTTTTTATTTACTTTATTCACACCACACACACACACACACCACAATCACTGTGCGGCATCATGTCGCTGAGCTGCATCGGGCCACATCACCTCATCCACATCGCAGGCTATATTGTCTCTTGCCAGGCACCGCGGGAAAAACGCTCTGGAATGGCGAATCCATCCTTGGAAGGCCTCCACTGGGATGTCAACACAGGCCAGCTCCATTGCCCTTAGGAGGTTCTCTCTAGTGTATGGTTGTCTGTCATAAACCTTCCATCTCCATGATGAGAAGAACTCCTCTATAGGGTTTAGCAAAGGGGAGTAGGGTGGCAGACAGACGTTTAAAAAGTGGTTACTGTTGGTGGTGAACCACTCTCTAATTTGGTTTGTTTTGTGGAAGCGTACATTGTCCCAAATGATCACATAAATTTGATGTGCGGGCCCAGGATGGTGTTGTGGGCGGTCCAGGAGGATGTCTTTTAGCTCATCTAGGAAGGTGAGGAGACGTTGGGTGTTGTAAGACCCAAGGACAGCATGCCGGTGGACAAGCCCCTCCAAACCCATGGCCGCACAAAGAGTAATATTACCCCCCCGTGGCCAGGAACCTCAGTGATGGCTCTTTGGCCAATAATGTTACGGCCTCTTTGCCTTCGTTTCTGCAGGTTGAAGCCAGCCTCATCCAGAAAGAGGTACTCATGAGGTCTGGCCATCGTGTCCAACTGTAATATCCTCTGTGAAAATGTGAAAGTGCACAGGTGTTCAGAACAACAGTCAATCAGGTAGCACAGTATTGTCCAGAAGTAATGTAGGCCACTGAGCAACACAGTATGTCCACTAACTGTACTGTGAACATGGATGTATACTTACTTGCACATACTCGTAACGTAGGTCTTTGTGTCGCGCAGAGTTGCGCTCAAAGGGAACCCTATAGACCTGTTTCATCCGCATCTTTTGGCGCTGGAGAACTCGGTCTATTGTGGCCAAGCTGACATCATCAATGCTCTCAAAGTTGACATTATCGGCAATGACTTTGTCTCTGATCTCCCGGAGTCTGATGAGGTTGTTCTCACGAACCATATCCACAATGAGGGTTTCTTGTGTAAATATGGCAACCCTCCCACCTCTATGTGGCATTCTTTCAACTCTAAAGAAAGAAACATGTGTTGTCAGTTTTACAATACAGTAACAACTGATTTGAAACCAATAGACTACTTTCACAGGCTTGTAAAATTGTATTGTGACAAAGAAAGCAATAGAGTACAATACCTGTTATGTTGTCTGAATGCCCTGATAATGGTGGCCACGGTGAACCTACTCAGGTTTGGACGGACTCGTAGTCCTGCTTCAGCCATTGTCATGCCATGGACAATGACATGGTCAATAACTGTTGCTCGCATCTCGTCCGTAATGATGGTGCGAGGTTGTCTTGCTCTCCCTCCTGGACCTTTTCCTCTCCCTTGTTGGCCTGCTCCTCTTCCTCCTCTGATTTAAACTTCTCTTCTTAGTTGGCCTGCTCCTCTTCCTCCTCTGATTTGAACTCCTCTTCCTCGTTGGCCTGCTCCTCTTCCTCCTCTGATTTGAACTCCTCTTCCTCGTTGGCCTGCTCCTCTTCCTCCACTGATTTGACCTCCTCTTCCACGTTGGCCTGCTCCTCTTCTTCCATGGCCAGCTCTTCTCCCTCCTCTGACTCGAATTCCTCTTCCCCTGACTCTGCCTTCATCCATTGTGTTTGTTTGGAATCTTCAGCAAACTGTGCACTCTGAACTTGCTCTTTGTACATGTGGTCACAGCATTAGCAACAAGTGTCTTCAATTTTGAGTCGTTGTGTGTAATGAATGAACCAGGTGTGTTCATTGTGTTCAAATATTGCTGACTGTGGCAAGCATTTTGCATCACATGAGCTTTCATTTGAGAATATAAGCAGAGTTCTTTTACAACTTGTTTTTTAACAAAGAAAAATGTGTTAAGATTTATGAGAACGGAGGATTGTGTTTTGTGAATTGTGTCTTCATGTGAAATGTGTTTATGATATTGGAAAATGATGGCTAGATTTAGTAAATGTGTTTAGACAACTGGTCATTTGGTTTAGAGGATTGCCTTTTGTGTTTTAGCATTTGAGAAAAACTGTAACAGTTAATTCTTAAAAAAAAATAAAAAATAATAATCATAAAAATAATTTAAAGAAATCTACACAATTCAACATGAAACGATTAATCCATGGAACAACAACCATGTAGATACAGTAGGTGATGTTATACAGGGCTGTTTTTATTCAAATTTGAATGACACTCAAAAAAAAAAAACAGCCATGTTTAATAAAAGGAATTTTATTCATTAAGGAAAGATTTTGATTTCTGAAAATGTTATGCATGTGTAACTTTTCTTCACAATACCTATGCACACTGGCTTCATATTGAGTATATATAGAGAGCACTGGGGCCATCCAGCAGGCACACAATAATGTTGGCTTTTACACATACTTTGATTTGAAGGTCAGAGAGTGCACTAGCCAAAGCTCATAGACCACAACTGTTCCAAACTGCACTAGTTTGAAAAGAGCAAAAGAAAGTCCACAATGCAGAGGAGAAAACCAAATCTCTTCTTAGAAACTCAAAAAATAGAAGCAAAGCCTTTCTTTGAAAAGAGCTAAAAATACCAAACTAACAAAGACATACATAGGGTGACTTGGGACAGGCAGCTCTGGGAAACATGAGAAAAGACAAGGGACTCGGGGGACAAAAAACGTATGCTTAATTTAGTTTAAAAAAAAATTTCCGGAAACGCACTACACATCATCACAACTAACCAGCAACAAACAGACAAAAAAAAAAAGGAACACAGGCTAATAGATAGAAGCCCTAAGAACTAAAAAGGGATTCGGGAACACTCTGGTGACATCTGGTGGAAAAAATCGGAAAACACAAGAAGAGAAAATTAAAAACAATTAAAAATAAATAAATAAATACCTAACCGAAAACCCCCAGATCATGTCAATGGTCCAAAAACTGTAACAGTGTAAAACAATGTAAAATTGTTGTTTCTACTTTTAAATAAGGAAATGGCCCTGTGATTATTAATAATTGTTTCTAAAACACGTTTTATTAGATTACAGTAGTTAGTAGATTACATTTCTTTTTTCAAAAAAGAATCATCAGAAGTGTGACACCATTAGGAAAACAATGAATACTAGGTACAAAATCAAAGAATTACATATATAAGAAAAAAATATTATTTTATACATGCTTTACATCTGACAAAATTCTGCTTTATGCTAAACACTAAGTAGCTCAGTGGTCAAGATAGATAGATAGTGTGGTCAAGATTGTAAGCAAGGCCTTTGACCCTCATCTGTATGTACAGATAGCTGTAAGTCACTCTGGATAAGGGCATCTTCCAAATGAGATAAATATAATATTAAATATGTACAACATATGCAGTAAGTTGCAAATGTGTAGAATGCTACTCACATTGCCATTTATTCTGTAGAAATATAAATTTAACCAGACCATTTTGCTTTTCTTCAGATTCTTCAAAAATCTTGGTATGGATACTTTTTAGACCAAAACAACACTTTCCACTAGGTCCAAAAATCAGTGCAAGGAGAATTTGATTGTTTTTCATTTATTTACCTTTTTGCACACCTGATCACCCCAATACAAGAATTTTTATTTATTTTTTTGGTGAGGAGGCCTGGAATGCAGTCAGAGATCCAGTTCATTCAAAATTTGTTCTCTCATTTGAGTTTGGAGCTCCGTGCAAGCCACTTAATTTTTTACTAACCACCTTTACAGAGCTTGTGTGGTCATACTGAAACATTTTTAGTAAATAAAATCTTTAATGCTACAGCATATAAAACATTCTACAAAACTGGGTGTTTGCAACATTGTGGCAAACGTTTGGAGAAGGTCCACATATGAAAAAAAAAAATCATGGTGCCATTAATTCTCCCAAAAAATTACAAAGCTGTAATTTCTAAATTCTCTTACTGTCCTCCTCACTGTGCACATTGAAAGCTTGCATTCACTCATGTTAGATGTAGCTTAACAGTCAAATAAAAGAAGAGAAAAAGTTAAAAAGATGTACCTATTTGAAAGATGTCTCACTGGGAAATTCTTAAGGAAAATGAAGATCAGTGGTTCAGATGCTGGACTTTTGATCAGAAGGTTATGTGTTCACATACCAACACTGCCTAGCTGCCGCTACTTTGCCCTTGAACAAAGGCCTTAACTCTCAACTGCTCAGTTGGATAAATTAGATAATTGTAAGTCACTCTTGAAAGGGGCACCTGCCAAATGCCAATAATTTAAATGAGTGCATGTGTATAAATGTTAAAACATTGTTTTAGGGAATATTTCACACCACATGCTTCATATTACATAGTTAGGATAACAAGCTCCTTAGATCCAGATAGATAGGGAAAGGTGTCCACATAGTTTTGTTCATTTGGGGGTCATATGGCCAAAAAGTATGAGCAGTTGATCTACAGTTGTATGCAAAAGTTAAGGGCCCCTGACAATGTCCATGATTTTCATTTATAAATATTTGGGTGTTTGGATCAGCAATTTTATTTTGATCTATCAAATAACTGAAGGACAGTAATTAACAGAATTTATGTGCAATATGCATCAAAACGAAATTAGACAGGTGCATGAATTTGGGCACCCCAACAGAAAAATCACAACAATATTTAGTAGAGTCTCCTTTAGCAGAAATAACAGGCTCTAGGCGCTTCCTATAGCCTGTCATGAGGATTTCTGTCTGGATTCTGGATGAATGTATTTTGGACCATTCCTTTTTACAAAACATCTCCAATTCAGTTATGTTTAATGGTTGCTGAGCATGGACAACCCGCTTCAGAATCACCCCACAGATGTTTAATGACATTCAGGTCTGGGGACTGGGATGGCGTTTTCATAACATTGTACTTGTTCCACTGCATAAATGCCTGAGTAAATTTTGAGCAGTGTTTTGGGTCGTTGTCTTGTTGAAATATCCAGCCTTGGCATAACTTCAACTTTGTGACTGATTCCTCAACATTATTCTCGAAAATCTGCTGCTATTGAGTGGAATCCATGCAACCCTCAACTTTAACCAGATTCCCAGTACCGGCACTGGCCACACAGCCCCACAGCATGATGGAACCTCGCCAAAATTTTACTGTGGGTAGCAAGTGTTTTTCTTGGAATGCTGTGTTCTTTTGATGCCATGCATAACGCCCCTTGTTATGACCAAATAACTCAATCTTTGTCCACAGCACCATATTCCAAAATGAAGCTGGCTTGTCCAAATGTGTGTTTGGATACCTCAAGCGACTCCGTTTGTGGCGTGTGTGCAGAAAAGGCTCCTTTCACATCACTCTCCCATACAGCTTCTCCTTGAGCAAAGTGCGCTGAATTGTTGAACAATGCACAGTGACACCATCTACAGCAAGTTGATTTTGTAGGTCTTTGGAGGTGGCCTGTGGGCTGTTTTGGACCGTTCTCACCATCCTTCGCCTTTGCCTCTCCAATATTTGATGTGTTCTGCCACCTCTGGCCTTAACAAGAACTGTGCCTGTGGTCTTCCATTTCCTCACTATGTTCCTCACAGTGGACACTGAAAGCTTATATCTCTGTGATAATTGTTTATAGCCTTCCCCTAAACCATAATGTTTAACAATCTTTGTTTTCAGGTCATTTGAGAGTTGTTTTGAGACCCCCATGTTGCCACTCTTCAGAGGAATGTCAAAGAGAACAACAACTTGCAATTGGCCACCTCAAATACCTTTTCTCATGATGGGATGCACCCGTCTATGAAGTTCAAGGCCTAATGAGCTCACCAAACCAATTGTTTGTTCCAATTAGTCAGTGCTAAGTAGTTACAGGTATTCAAATCAACAAAATGACATGGGTGCCCAAATTTATGCACCTGTATAAATTTCGTTGTGATGCATATTGCGCATTTTCTGTTAATCAAATAAACCTCATTTCACTACTAAAATATTACTGCGTCCTTCAGTTATTTGATAGATCAAAATGAAATTGCTGATCCAAACACCCAAAAATGTATAAATACAAAACCTGGACATAGTCAGGGGTTCCAAAACTTTTGCATACAACTGTATATGCTTGCTGGGTTACAAATAAAAGCCGCATTGCCCCACAGCCTGTCCAACTGCCATTAAAGAACAATGTTTCTTGCTCTCTTTTTTATCAAGTGTCTCAGAATTACTTTGTCACATCACAGCATGCTGTCATTAAAGCCAATGGGGGCATACAAACTAGAACAAAGCATAAGAAACTCTCAAAGATTCTATTTTTCACTCAGGTTATTGTCCAAAATGTACCTTGTTAGAATGATAAAAGAGGCATTTTATATTACTAGAGCTCTCAGAGTTATACAGCTAATGTACACTGTTAAAAAATTTTCCGTTTAAAAAACAGTAAAGAACTGGCAGCACGGTTGCCAGCAACTTACTGTAAAATTACCAGTGTCTTAGTGTTGGTGAAATTTACAGTTGGCTACTGTTTTTGCAAATACAACATAACACTGTTTATACATTAAAGTATATTTCTGAAAATATAATTAGCAGTTTTTTAAACCTTGTGATTTGAGAAATTGCCCCAGTTTAACTACAAAACACCACATTACTACCATGTATAAATGTACTCTTTAACAGAAGTAAATCAGCTTTAGAGAGTTTTTTCAAAACATCTCTTCTTTATTAAACTGTCTTAGTATAAATCCTAAATAACATTAAAGAAAATAACACAGATTATTATTTACAGAACATTTGTATAAAATAAAAACAATGGTCAACCAAAAGCCCAAAGCTTATTACATGTATGGAAATACATCTAAGTGTAAAAAAAAATTACTCTGGAAAGACAAAGTGAATGACAGAAAACACCCAAGTATATACAGTATTTTTGAGTGAACATGCATGTGTGTGATGTGTGTGTTGTGAGTGTGTGTATGCGATGTTTGTGTGTGTCTGTGGTGTGTATTACTTATATAAAGTCCCACTTAAAATGTATTAATTTTTTAAGTAGACTGGAGACACGTCCGCTTTGATATGACTCCTACAGCCTTGTGCTCTTTTCCGCATTTATCCCGATTAACCGCCTGAAAAACAAATGTGTGTGTTAAGAACTAGTGGAGGGGAAATTATTACTCACAGAGAACATATAACAAAGTATATTCTTGTATAAAGAACAGTTTTCATTCCAAAAAGAAAACAAGCTACAGCACACAGATATTTTGGGCAAAAAAGTAAAACACAATAACACCGATATATAAGGGTTTTCCATATGATGGTAGCTGGAGGCTTCACGAATTTCAGAAAAGCAGCGGAAAACACCAGTCATTTTAGTGTGATACAAAGACAATGTGATTTCAGTTCAATGGAACTATGGAACAATGGAAAAATTAACTTTACAGAAGGATTATCACATATTTTGCTGAATGAAACTCACCCGGTAATTGGGAATAATTCAACCCGAGTCAGAAATCCAGCTGCACAACACAGTGATGCACTTGGCATATTAATCACTGAAAACGAGCAAATAAAAGATCGATTATCTTCCAATATCCTCCATACATGTTAGCTGCCATAGCAAATGTAATGAATTTTGTCGCGCAAACAAAAGGGATGTTATGTTATGTTATGAAGACGGATAAAAGTCCCCACGTGCTCACTGCAGTTTACAAAAATACTGTATAGTAATGTTTTTTTTTTCTCTGAGTAATAAATACAGCGAAATCCCGTTATATTGTGTCTACATCATTTTACAACAACAATAAAACAGTAATGTACTGCTTTTAAACATAACATTATTATACTGTTGAAATTCTGCCGTAAATTAACAGCAATTTCTAACAGTGTATGCAAGTACATATGCATATATAAACATTATATAAGTATGTATACACACAATTTTCATTCAACTTTTTTATGCTTATGAATAAATACATATTCATTAATTCAGTTGTACAATGTCAAATGATATGTATTACATGTGTAAATTTGTGGAGAAAACAGTGGATATATGGATGTAGATAACATATACCTCACTGTAGATCTCCTAAAAGTGTGTCTTTCAACTTGGAATATCTGAAGTCAAGTTGCTCTCTGTACCTCAAATGTATTTCTGAATTGTGCATTGTAGTCTGTTAAAAGTAATTTCAGGTACCCAAAAGAATTCACTTTTTCTTTATTATTTTGGGTTTCATGAAGCATTAAACAAACTCAAAAACAAAGATTTACTGGCAACACCAGAAAAAGGCAAGAAACTCAGGAAAACAAACTTGGGAATACAAACCACACAACAAAATGAACAGAGACAGGCACAAAAGGGTACTTCAAATACAGTGGTCCCCCAGAATGTCTTCGAACGTAACCCACGCGAGTTTCCCGAAAATTTGCGAATTGTAGACGCACCCCCACAGCCCCTCTGGTACCTTAGTAAATTCATCTAGACATTGGCACTTTATAAATGTAAAGGTGTACAGTATTTGACCAAATACATAGTTTAACATTCCTGAACATTCGGCCCCGCTGTGGATTCCCGTGAGTTTTAAGATATTCCGCAACTTGCTGTTAGTTAGGTTCCAATTGAGAACAAAACCAATAAGACTTAAGTGGAAACACTAGGAGCTAACGAAGGCCTAGGGAACACTGGCGACATCTGGAGGGGAAAAAATAGAACACACACACACACACACACACACACACACACACACACACACACACACACACACACACACACAGCCAGGAATCTAGCCAGGAACCTCCCAGATACTGACAACCGAATATAGAATGGACATAACTGCTGTTCCTAAGGGGTCTTCCTGATTATCAAAATGAACATAAAAATAGTTGACAATTACTGCTTTGTCTAAAGAATTAGATAAGTTTGAAATAAAAACCAGAATAGGACCCTGGAGGTCTATAGATACTATAAAAAAATACTAGACTTGTGTTTGGAAGCAACATACATTATTTTAATTTAAAGAACTTTGAATGTGTTACATTTATATTTAGTTTTTTTGTGTGTGTGATGCTACATATAACTGCTACACCACTTTCTTTGCCATTTAGACAGTGCCACTTCTTGTGACTTCAACTTGCAGTAGGTGATTAATTGTATTAATTATTTTATATATTAATAATTTTTCACAAGACATTGCTGCAATGTAGATTGTACATTTTAATTTCACAGTACATTCTATTTACAGCTGTCTTCTATGTGTTATAACTATAGATGTTTATTTGATGTTGAAGAGCAATACAAAATTAAATTAATTGCACTATAATTACATAAACGATCAACACATTATCTATGCTATTACATTTGTAATCTGCACAAAAGGTCAAATTAATGTGTCCCTAATTTTGGTTAATTACATTTTAATCAAAGCAGCTTAGAGAGGCACATTTCTTCACGTGATTAGACGTCCGCAATGCATACAATTTAATATGGATCCAGAAGGGAGATTAATGGAAGACTGCCTTCCATACCACTAGGGGGCACTATATATACACAATGTCATGTCATAATGCCCCACAAATGCACCTGCAGTGTTCCAATCTTTCATGATTGAGATATTCTTCGACATATCGTGTACATCAATGACATTCTGGTATTTTCCAAGACATATCACCTCCACATCCAACATGTATACCTTGTTCTAAGCTGTCTACTGCAACACCAACTCATGGTCAAAGGAGAAAAATGTGAGTTTCACCAAAACCAACCACCTTCTTAGGCTATGTCATCATTCGATGAAGTGTGGAAAAGGACAGAAGTAAGGTTGAAGCCATAACATCTTGGCCATCCCCATCCGCCATTAAGGAATTACAAAGGTTCCTGCCATTAGCCAACTTCTAGTGGCATTTCTAAATTCTACAACACCCAGACCCAAACAGTCCCTTTATTGTGCCGGTAGACGCCTCGAGTTGCGGAAATGTCAGTATACTCTCCTAACTTCGTGGCAACCCAGGGAAAGTATTCCTGTGGGCCTACTTCTCATGAAAATTAACCTCTGCAAAAAAGCAACTACGATGTTGGAAATTGTCAGCTTCTTTTGATAAAGGAGTTATTAGAAGAATGGAGATATCAAAATATCAAGGGGGCCAAAAGAATCTGAATCCACACCAAGCACAGTGAGCACTGTTCTTCACAAGGTAAAATTTTAGTCACCTACCGCACAGGTTCTTAGAACCCATTGAGAGAACAACCACCCCAACGAACTGCCCACTCAATAAGCAGGGTACTGAAATGGGTTCACATATTACTAAGTACAGGACACCAAGGTATTCACCACACTACCAAACTTGTACAGAACACCTTTTGCTGGCCATCATTTCACACAAATGTTAAAAGATACGTCAAAACTTGTCACCTGCGTAGTAAGCAAGAACAATTACCATATGGCCTACTGGAACCACTTCCAGTCCCTCAACAACCAAGGTCACTCGTCGCTATAGACTTTGTCATGGGCCTTCCCAATTCACAAGGGTACACCGTGGTACTGGCCTGTGAATTCATTCCGATAAAGGGCCAACCTACAGCAATGGAAACATCCAAGTTACTACTTGAACAAGTGTTCAGAAATGATGGCCTTCCCGAAGACATTGTATTTAATCACGGAACCAAGTTTACATCTAGGCTATGGAAGGCATTCTGTGACGTGTTAAGCATTCAGAGAAGTCTTTCATCAGGATACCCACCTCAAACAAATGGCCAGGCTGAGCAGGTAAATCAGGAACTTTGGTGTTTTTTGAGGACATACTGAAACAAGGAGCAAAACCAGCGGAGCGAGTTTCTCCCTTGGCAGGGTACGCCCAAAACTCCTTAATCCACTCCTCCACTAATCTAACCACCTCTTTTCCCATGGTCGGGGAAGCCCTTGAATGTCCCAGAGATAAATGACTGGTTCCAACTGGTCCTCACCCTCCTTATCAACCAAGAGAAATGGTATGGTTGTCCACCCAAAATATCAAACTCAAGATGCCATGCCAGGAACTAAGCCCACGATTTATTAGACCCTTTAAAATTATACGCTGAATCTCCCCATCCTTTAATATTTCACTAGTTTGACATCTTGACATAGATAAAGTCCCCAAATACAGTATTGTTCAAAATAATAGCAGTACAATGTGACCAGAATAATCCAGGTTTTTAGTATATTTTTTATTGCTACGTCGCAAACAAGTTACCAGTTGGTGCAGTAGATTCTCAGAAAACAAACAAGACCCAGCATTCATGATATGCACGCTCTTAAGGCTGTGCAATTGGGCAATTAGTTGAAAGGGGTGTGTTAAAAAAAATAGCAGTGTATGCCGTTGACTGTACAAACTCAAAACTATTTTGTACAAACATTTTTGTTTCTAGGATTTAGCAGTCCTGTGAATCACTAAACTAATATTTAGTTGCATGACCACAGTTTTTTAAAACTGCTTCACATCTGTGTGGCATGGAGTCAACCAACTTGTGGCACCTCTCAGTTGTTATTCCACTCCATGATTCTTTAACAACATTCCACAATTCATTTACATTTCTTGGTTTTGCTTCAGAAACACTATTTTTGATATCACCCCACAAGTTCTCGATTGGATTAAGGTCCGGGGATTGGGCTGGCCACTCCATAACATTAATTTTGTTGGTTTGGAACCAAGACTTTGCTTGTTTACTAGTGTGTTTGGGGTCATTGTCCTGTTGAAACAACCATTTCAAGGGCATGTCCTCTTCAGCATAAGGCAACATGACCTCTTCAAGTATTTTGACATATGCAAACTGATCCATGATACCTGGTATGCGATAAATAGGCCCAACACCATAGTAGGAGAAACATGCCCATATCATGATGCTTGCACCACCATGCTTCACTGTCTTCACTGTGTACTGTGGCTTGAATTCAGTTTGGGGGTCGTCTCACAAACTGTCTGTGGCCCTTGGACCCAAAAGAACAATTTTACTCTCATCAGTCCACAAAATGTTCCTCCATTTCTCTTTAGGCCAGTTGATGTGTTCTTTGGCAAATTGTAACCTCTTCTGCACATGCCTTTTTAACAGAGGGACTTTATGGGGATTCTTGAAAATAGATTAGCTTCACACAGACGTCTTCTAACTGTCACAGTACTTACAGGTAACTCCAGACTGTCTTTGATCATCCTGGAGCTGATCATTGGCTGAACCTTTGCCATTCTGGTTATTCTTCGATCCATTTTGATGGTTGTCTTCCGTTTTCTTCCACGTCTCTCTGGTTTTGCTCTCCATTTTAAGGCATGGGAGATCATTTTAGCTGAACAGCCTATAATTTTTTGCACCTATTTATAGGTTTTCCCCTCTCCAATCAACTTTTTAATCAAAGTACACTGTTCTTCTGAACAATGTCTTGAAACGACCCATTTTCCTCAGGCTTTCAAATGCATGTTCAACAAGTGCTGGCTTCATCCTTAAATAGGGGCCACCTGATTCACACCAGTTTTTTCACAAAATTGATGACCTCAGTGATTGAATGCCACACTGCTATTTTTTTGAACACACCCCTTTTCAACTAATTGCCCAATTGCACAGCCTTACGAGCGTGCATATCATGAATGCTGGGTCTTGTTTGTTTTCTGAGAATCTACTGCACCTACTGGTAACTTGTTTGCCACTTAGCAATAAAAAATATACTAAAAACCTGGATTATTCTGGTTAGTCACATTGTACTGCTATTATTTTGAACAATACTGTACATTGTGCACACCATCTTAAGATCTTGTAGAAGGTGGGGTCGACTTCAATACCTGGTAGATTGGGAGGGATATGGACCAGAAGAACAATTCTGTATTTGCATTTGATGGGCCATTTTTACCACTGTGTAGCATTCTGACTCTTCTACTACAAAGCCATGCTATTGTAATTAGATACAGTATACAGTTAACATTTTCTTGCTCAAACATGCAAGGCTTTCCCTGAAAAAGATATTTTCTGGATGTAAGCACTTGTTGCACTTAAGACTGTATACATTGTTCAGCATTGATGCCTTTCCACATGTGCCCATTCCACAGGCATTAATGGTCCTCCTCCTCTTTAGTCCAGTGGGGTTGGGGGAAATAAAAATTTAGATTCATCTGACCACAGAACAGTTTCCCACTTTGCCTCAATTTTGGTTGAGAGGATAGCAGCGTTTCTGGATCATGTTCACACATGCCTTCTTTTTTGCATGATAGAGATTTAACTTGCATTTGTGGATGACATGGCAAACTGTTCACAGACAATGATTTCTAGAGGTGTTAATGAGCCTATACAATTATTTAATTACAGAACAGGACTGTTTTAAATGCAATGGGAATCTTTATTTAATATTGATTTTTGCCCTTTCTTTAGATTCTTTGAAACGTTTGATATTTTGTTCTGTAAATGATGAGATATTCAACTGTTTTGCAATTTTATGCTGAATATTGTCCCGTAAATGTTCCACAATTTGTAAACACAGTCTTTCATGATTGATGAAGCTCTGCCAATCTTTACTTCTGAGAGACACTGCCTTTCTAAAGTACACTAAATACACACCCAATCATCTTACTCGCTTGGTCAATAAACCTAATTAGTTACTATATTTTTTAGTTTTACATTATTCTTGTAGTTGAGACTTAAGAATCATCACTATGCTGGCTCTACTGGCCACCTATAGGAACTACAAGTAGGAAAGAATGTTTTCCTAAACCTTTATTTACAAGTAATGAATCCCTAAGCGATGAATATAGAACTTTACATAATACAAAGCACACTGGCATATTTAGGCAAGTCTTTATAAAGTTTATCAAAGATGCTCTTTCACAGGATATATACAGATGTGGGAGACCAATTAAAGAAAATCGAGTGGCTCTGTTATGTAATGGGGGCAGTTGCACAGAGTTGGTTCAATTTTTACATAAGCGTGAGGGGCATTTTAACAGTACATCATTTTAAATGATCCTTTTTATCTAGTCCAATGCACACTGAAGCTGTTCCATTGGAAACATTTAAATAGGTTGACCTCTACTGACAGTGAGAGTGACATATTATTCAACAAAAAGTATAAACGTGGCCTCAAACCCCAAGAGACCAACAGTCTGAATTTCTACCAGTTCTAATACAACAGTTTTATGTAACACTACTGTAAATAACATAAGTGAAATATAACAGAAAATGGGATAAAAACTTTTTTTTATGTCAGAAAAAAACAATCAGAAATAAAAATATGCTTACACAAAGAAGGTGTTTGGAAGAATAATGTACACAAAACACAATTACTAAATTAGGTCGGATGTCTTTAAGGGAAATGCCTTTTTAAACAAAATGATAAAAGCTTTAAAAAATATATCCACTGTTACCACTAGAGGGCACTTTTCCTCCCACATACTACTTCTCATGTGGCCCTTAAAAGTGGTAGGGTGTGTGGGTAACCCAGTTGGACATCTGGTCTTTGGTACGCTTGGCAGAGCTGTGAGATGTAAAGATGGATTTGTAGGCCTCAGACTTCTCCTCCATTTCCTGAATGGACCTTTTACTCCCTGCTGCAGCGGCAGACTTCACAAGCTTAGAACAGCCAGAGGGACCTGGTGCTATAAGTGATTAAAAGGATGGAAGAAGATAATTACAAGAAAATATTTGTGGTTAAAGATGTACAGACTTAAGTATGCCCAAGTATGACTTTGGATCAGCAATCATATATTTTACTACGTAGGGTATGTTTTCTGTAATCTTTTCCCAAACACTACAAATAAAAGTAGCACTTGCTTAAACACAACAGCCAGCATCTTCTTATTCCTTTATCCCACACTGTTGTCTCAGTAACAAAAAGCTAAGTAGGCTTTGGAACAGCCAGTATGTCCTCTAGCAAGCTGATTTCATTTCAGCTTTAACTTCCCCAAATAATTCAGTTCTTTGCTGATTCTTTCTCTCACACGCTACAAGAAACAGGCAAGTATAGTGGCACAGGCTTGTTTCGAATCATAAAAATGTACAGCTCTACATCTCTATGAGAAGTAGGCAAACTTGGACAAAGGGCTGCACTATTTTGAGTACAATACATCAGGGTGTCACACAGTTTTAGCTTGATATTAAATATAAATGTATTAGTACTGAATTGATAACAGACAAACCATACATGGCATTATAATTGACTGATTTCAATTTATTTATGTGGGATTGGAGCAGACTGGCTATAATTCCTCACATGCACCAATCAGCCTTGGCATCCATAGCCTTGTTAGACAGTTCACTGATTGCTCTTTCTTCGACTGTTTTTATTTTGTATTATGTACTGCATACTGGAAATACCTCACAAGATCTGCTGTTTTGGAGATGTCCTGTCTAGTTGCTCAGATCCTCATGCTTGCCCATTTTTCATGCATTATACACATCAACTCTGAAAACTGACTGTTTACTCACAGACTAATTTATCCTACACCTCCCTAATTGGCTTCAACTCCCTATACTCCCTCCTTGGTTAGAATATTTGGTTTTGGGTGTGATGGTCTGGTGTTGAGTTGAGTCGTGTCGAGATGCCAAAGAGTGTAATTTTGGTCTCATCTGACAGCATCACATTCTCCCAAGCCTTCTCTGAATCATTCAGGTGTTGGTTGGCAAAAACATTAGACAGGTCTTTTCATGTGTATGACCCTGAGATCATTAAAAAGCTACTCCCATGTAATTCTGGGCTGATCCATACCTTTCTCAGAATCATCCTTATCCCATGAGGTGAGATTTGGCATGGAGCTCCAATGCGATTAACTTTTTTTTGTATTTCTTACATTCTCCAGTTATCGTGCCAACACTAGTCTCTTTCTCACCAAGCTTCTTGATTGTCTTGTAGCCTATTGCAGCCTTTTTCAAGTCTACAATCTTGTCCCTGATGTCCTTTGACAGCTCTTTGGTCTTACCCATGCTGGTGGAGAGGTTTGAATTGAAGAGGGTAATTCTGTGACGGGTGTCTTTTATACACATAAATTGATATTAGGAGCGCTTTCTTAAAAGGACAGGACTAATCTGGGTGTGTGGTGGTCAGAATTCTTGCTGGTAGTTAGATCAAATACTTATTTCACTCGATCAAATACAAAATAATTTATATATAATAATTTATTAGATCTGTTAGATTAAACCTACCATAAAAAATCTAGACTGTTCATTTCTTTGTAAATGGGGGTTTACAAAATCAACAGGGGATTAAATCATTATTTCCCCCACCATATATTGTGTCTATTATGTAAAACACAATTAAAATTGTCCACTTAAACTATAAGAGAGACTATGTTTATTCTATTTCCTTAAATAATCTTCAAATACAGCCATTGATTCCTATTCTAAATAAATACAAACAAATTGTTATTCTTGAAACCTGTGAAACCTCTAAAATCCTGCTGTCAGCCATTAATGTGGACCTAAGAACATAAGCAGCTGAAATACCATTAAGCACAATTACTTACAAATTTATACAGGTTGCAAATTTGCCTAGACTTTGACCCATCAATGTTTGTTCCAAAAAGGGAAGTGTATAAAAGGAAAATGACTTGAATGCCACTGTAAAATACAGTGGTGGATCACTGATGCCTTGTACCTGAATGTTTATGACCAAAGGTTTCCTCTTCCAGGTTGTTCAGACTTTGCCATAAATCGCTCAATATGATGATGAGATAATTATATACCCCAACATTTAAGGCCAGTCACTGAATTTGAACCCTACTGAAATCAGGTTGGTAAAATTGGTTGTAAAAAAACTGGACTGGTTCATCTGCACAAAATCATCTGTTAGCATTTTCAGCCTTGTTCGATTTTACAGGAATTGACTCAGTAGAATTACTTTCTTCAGTGCAGACGTAAAAAAATTTCAAAATGTAAGGATGCTGATAACTAAAATACATTTGATTTACTTACAAGGACTTAAAAATAATTATTACACTAAGGAGCCCTATATAACAATAACAAATCAAATATATCAGCGATGTTTCAATTCAAAATCTTAATTTTGTCGATACTTTATAAACAAGCACTTACTTAAGATTTGATAACAATATAGTAAAGCCTGACAATGATAATCATTGCCAGCATTTACGGCATTGTCAGAAGAGTACACAGACTTTCATGTCTTTCAATGGTAATGTCTTGTTAAAACAAAGTTCCCTTTTGTGTCAATGACATACTTATCTCCTTTGTGAAAGAAACCTACAGAGCACTGCACAGCCTAAGGCTCCCATTACAGAATAGCACAGTCATATGCTTTCTGCTATCGGCCGTTATTAGAACAAACGGTGTCGTGTTTTCAACAGCCAAATTTATGGTGCCCTAAATGAGCAGTGTCTAGTATTTACAACAAGCACACATATTGCTGCAGTTCTATTCAAACATATGTTGTGAGAGAACAGTTATTGTGAAATCTATACCTGAGTCACTGCTGCTGCTCTCTCCATTTGCCGATTTAGACTCGGAATCTATATACAAATTAGGGGAGAAAAAAAACACAGTTAACAATAATGTACCAATCAGGATCTAAAATCTTTGAGCAGCAGGTTTCATTGTATTTCGTACAGTGGAATTATGGTACAATTTTTGTTTCTTGGGTGTTACATGGTTACATCACAAGACAATTTAAAATTTCAAAGGTTTCATCGCAATTTTCTGACATTACTAACAAAGAGCATGTACTGGATGCATATACTGGGGAAAAAGTCAAAGGGGTGTGGTTATAATTATTTATTTAATTATTTTTTTATACACCCATGACTAATATTTTGCTTTCGCTTTGCATTTGTTTTCTCTAATAAATAATTGTTGAAACATATGTACTACTGGTCTACAAAACAACACGTATTAATGAATAATATTTGTCAACACAAGAAGCAGTGTCTAAATAGATATCCAAGAATACCGCACAATATACATGTGTGGCAGCGGGGTATTACAATACCCAAGCACTCTTTTACTCATCCTAATCAGATTACTGATTTCACACACCCCTAAACCACCTTCACAGTGTTACAGTATTAGGACTAGGGATTTAATTTAATTTAGGGTTTAATTTATCACCTGAAATCCAAACATCCCGATCGCTATGCTGAATATGAGAGGAACGAGGCACAGAAAAGCAAAACCCCTCCAAGCACACGCACTCCGTCTGTGGCGGACGTTTTTGAAAAGGCAAGGAAGTTTCCCAGTGATAGTGTCAAGGCAAAGGTCATTAAACAAAAGATTATGGAATTCATTGCTTTAGATCAGGGGTTACCAACCTTTTTGAAACTGAGAGCTACTTCTTGGATATCGATTAATGTGAAGGGTTACCAGTTTAATACACACAGTTTTCAGTTTGATCTGGAATAAATTTGCTTAATTTACCCTTCTATTATATGTTATTATTAATAATTATGTGAAGACACTGATCATGCTAATGATTTTTCATAATAATTATCAACAATGATTTAACAAAGTAGGAAACGGCTATTTTTTAGAAAAGGTTACTCGTGGTCCTTGCGGGCTACCTGGTGCCCGCGGGCACCACGTTAGTGACCCCTGCCTTAGATGATCAGCCATTCTCTGTCGTCTGACTTAATGGGCTTGTCTAAATATTTATTATCCATTTTGCACATCTGCAAATCTTGGTGCATTGGTTGAAGTTCTACAGTTAACATATGGGCTATGGCAGTCTTTGTTTTGATACACTATTATGTTGTAGGCCTACAGTGAAAATATTGTTGTATCATCAAGTGGTTGCACTTGTTCTGAATGCACTTTGTTTTTATGAAAGACCATATTTAATTTTACAACCTTTCATCAGGCCAGAGGGCCTGTACATTATTATTTAATGTACACATGAGTGCATTTAAGTTAAACATTAAAGTTTGAATTTAAATTTGCAATTGGAATGCCTTGATTTTAGTAAGGTTAGTACACAGTCATAGCCATAAATACAATGGTAATAATAATTTCTATAATTTCTTTCGGTGTTTCGGTTTTCGGCATTGCTTTCCTTTTTTTCGGTTTTCAGTTTCGGCCAAGAATTTTCATTTCTGTGCAGCCCTAATTAGGACTCTCACCACCATCACTACCAATGGATACCAAGGCTTTCAATTGTTAACCGTTTGTCTCTAGTTTTGTCTAAAACTGGGTTATTTTTTGTGATTCTGCCTAGGTCCAGTTATGTTTGCTCATTACCAAAGCTTGTTTAAGTTTTTGATTTTTGAAGTATGTCTTGTTTGCTATGGTTAATAAAATGATTTTTGATACAGTCCTAACTGTTATTTCCTGCTCATGTGAGGGTCCCAGAAAGCTCAAGTCAAGTCAAGAAGTTTTTTTGTCATTTCAACCATATATAGCTGATGCATTACACAGTGAATTGAAACAATGTTCCTCCTGAACCCTGGTGCTACATACAACAGTCACAGAAAACACAGGGCTGAGGACTAGTCTAGTCAAGTCAAGTCAAGTTTATTTCTATAGCGCTTTTCACAACAGACATTGTCTCAAAGCAGCTTTACAGAAATCAACAGTCAAGGTGAACGGTGTGTATTTATCCCTGATGAGCAGCCGTGGCGACTGTGGCAAGGAAAAACTCCCTTAGATGTTAGAGAAAGAAACCTTGAGAGGAACTAGACTCAAAAGGGGAACCCATCCTCAATTGGGAGACATCAAGGTAACATTGGGTGATCATAAATTTTCAACAATACAGAACACTGGAGAGAGAGAACTAACATGAGTACTGGAGTATAAGATTATAAGTAATGTTCTTTCTACAGTCTTATACAGTCTTTATGGTTATAAAACTAGGAGCTAATGAGCTCAACATTTGTGATAATCCCAGATCCAGCATCAGCTTCTCCATGCCAGAAGCCTTTAAACGCTCCAGGAGGTCCAATGTCAAAACTCCACACATGTAGTGGGATCTAATTGGCACTAGTAAGTGACTAGTAAGTGTCCTCGCCACATAAAATGCATCGTGTGCAACCTGGTGCAAACAGTACAAAGACAACACAAGACAGTATAAGACAAATACACAAAAAACTAAATAGCACCGTCAGTAAACCTGTTGTATATTGCACACTGTGGAGTGTAAGAGACGTAAAGTGAACACTGTAAGGTTGCCCAGTTCAGAGTGGTAAAGTGCAGGAATAGACGATAGCCAACAATAGCTTTTAATCGCTTTTTTCAGCAGGTGTTACTAATTAGACTAGTTAGACCTGAGGCAGATCAAGTGTGGCAGTGTATGCACTTTTTTGCATACACTTCCCACAAGAAATGCATTTAATCTGTGCATATAATCTGATAAGCAACTATGTGTAAGGCAAGTGAAAGACAAACTTTAGTACTGCCGCCTCTGGATACCACAAGTACTACATGTTATATGGGCTATTTTTGGCACCAGCAGTGTTTCAATGCATTGGCCAATGCCAAGATAAACATTCAACATTCTGGTCTACTCCAGAGATCAAAAAGGTCTTGCTACAGTTACTCGAACACCATTTCTATGTAAAACGTTTCGTGTGCACAAGGAATCAGCACAAGACTCAGGAATCAGCATCTAACTACACATCTCTGAATGCAGAAAGGTATTCTGCAAGCATGCCGCTGATGACCAGGGACCATACCCAAACTCTCTCTCAGTCTCACGCAACAGATTACTGATTACACACACCTGGACTCAACTGCTTTACCAGCACACCCTCCCTATAAAAAAAGACTCTTAACACAAACATTCATAGTAAATTAAATGATATGTCATTTAGTACCAGTCGATACTAAGCGCTAGAATCTCTTTAGTTTCTCTGGTTTCGATGTAGTTCGGATTTCTCTCGTTGTGTTCAGGTCCAGTTCTTATTTGCTCCGTGCCCTTTTTTAATTATATTAATCTTGTTAAGAAAATCACTAAATACTTGCACTTGCATACTCTTCTAATTTCTGTCAACTATACCAAAGAATAAAATATCTATATACTTTACCTTTTGGTTCTGGTGATTTAAAAACAGTCTCAAGAGCCTTGGTTTTCTTCGACTTCTATGGGAATAAAGTACAATATTAAACACTAGAAATACATGGTACACACATTCTACACTGGCAGAACCAGGCAGGTTTGTGAACAGAATATAGCTAAATATGTTTTTGTACAACAGATATGGGACTATATAACAAAATGACAAAGAAGCAGAATTCTACCTTTGCTGTTTTAGCTTTAGCCCTTCTCTCCTCCATTGCCTTCTTTAGCTCTTCTTGCTCTTCTTTGCTTCCATTCAGGACCACAAGATCATCTTCGTGAAAGGGGTCTCCACACTATGAAACAGTAGATAGTGCAGACGTTAAAACCAATTATACAAATCTTCACACTTATATGAGCTCTTATACCAAGCAGGCATAACATTATGACCACCTGCCTAATAGTGTTGGTCCCCTCTTTTCTTAACCTGTCGAGCATTAACAGCATTTACTTCTTCAGCAGGTTTGGCTACAGTAGTCGGACCACACGGGCCAGCCAACCCTGTCGCTGGTTCACCACTGTTCTTTCTTGAAACACTTTTGTTAGATACCACTGCAGACCAGGAACAGCTCAAAGGAGTTGTTTTGGAGATGCTCTGATCCAGTGGTCTAGCCATCACAATTTGGCCCTTGTCAAACTCGCTCAAATCCTTATTCATTTTTCTTGTTTCTAACACATCAACTTTGTTCTGAGCTGCACGGCTTCGGGAGAAAAACTTCCACCGGTGTTGATTTTTAAACGCACGACGATGCCAAAATATAAACTCCCGAGAGAAATACAGCAGTTGTGAAAGGAAGGAGAAAGACAGTGAACAATTACTTTCTTGGTAGGCTACTGTTTAGATACAAGCCGACTGATCCCTACTGCCCCAATCCAGGATGGGGTACTCATTTATAAAAAGAAAAAACACCATCTGCTGCTGAGGATCGCTTCACATGGAATGTGTAACGATAATGTAGTTCAGAATGCAGCAGCCAGAGTTCTTACAAGGTCAAGAAAATACATAACCCCAATCCTATCGTCCCTACATTGGCTTCCTGTTAAGTTTCGAATAGACTACAAACTATTACTTCTCACTTATAAAGCACTAAATGGTTTGGCTCCCATGTATCTATCCAGTCTTTTAACACGCTACAATCCGCCACGCTCCCTGAGATCTCAAAACTCTGGGCTTCTAGTAGTTCGTAGAATAGCAAAGTCCACTAAAGGTGGTAGAGCATTTTCACATTTAGCTCCTAAACTCTGGAATAGTCTTCCTGACAGTGTTCGGGGCTCAGATACACTCACCCAGTTTAAGTGTAGATTAAAAACATATCTTTTTAGCAAAGCCTACACATAACACACATCACATATCATAACCTTGTGCTCCAGAACATCTGATCACATGCACATTATCAACTTGTGCTGTTAATATCATGAACAGCAGCTACGCTAATTCCTCTCCACTGCTTCTCTTTCTCTCCCCATCCCGAGACACCCTGAGGTTTGGCCAGCTCCAGTCACCTCCCACCTCGTGATGATTACGGACCTCTGAAGAAGTAGATGCCGAACTTGCAAACATCCCGAACCATCTAGAGACGTACCAGTGCCATTTGGATCCCGCTACATGTGTGGGGTTTTGACATTGGACCTCCTGGAGTGTTTAAAGGCTCTGGCATGGAGAAGCTGATGCTGAATCTGTGATGATCACAAATGCTGAGCTTATAAAACTAGGAGCTACTAACCATATAGACTGTATAAGACTGCAGAAATAACATCACTTATAATCTTATACTCCAGTAATCATGTTAGTTCTCACTCTCCAGTGTTCTGTATTGTTGAAAGATTTATGATCAAACTCTTGATGTCACCCAAATGAGGATGGGTTCCCCTTTTGAGTCTGGTTCCTCTCAAGGTTTCTTCCTCATAACATCTAAGCCATTTTCCTTGCCACAGTCGCCACGGCTTGCTCATCAGGGACAAATGCACATCATTCACCTTAACTGTTGATTTGTGTAAAGCTGCTTTGAGACAATGTCTGTTGTGAAAAGCGCTATACAAATAAACTTGACTTGACTTGACACAGGATACTACTGTGGATGGTTCCACTTAAAAACATGAAGATGGCTTTGGACTGCATTTCACACTTAAATGTCCTCAAAAGCTCTCTTATGAGTCTGGTTCCTCTCAAGGTTTCATCATATTATAATCTCAGGGAGTTTTCATGACCTAGTCACACATGGGTCACTTATTAAAAATAAAAGTGTAGGGACAAATTTATAAATAAAAAATCTAATCTACTTTTATTAAAGTAGATATTTCTGTAAAGTTTCTTTGTGCCCATTTTTAAGTGCTATACAAATAAAATTGATACAAATTAATTGAATTATTAGTTCCTGCACTAGCAAAGGAAAAGCATATGAGGAGCTGTATGAGAATTTAGACAGGAAGGAAGGAGAAAAGGATTTGTACCGATTAGCCAGGCAGTGGGACAGAGCTGGGAAGGATGTGCTACAAGTTAGAGCAATAAAGGGTGCAGATGAAAATGTGTGTTGAGAAGATGGAGGGAGTATTTTGAGCAGCTGATGAACGAGGAAAATGTGAGCGAGAAAAGGTTGGACGGTGTGGAGATGGTGAAGTGGATAAGATTAGTAAGAAGGAAGTAAGAGCAGCAATAAAGAGGAAGAAGAGTAGAAAGTCAGTTGAACCAGATGAGATACCAGTAGAAGTGTGGAGAGCTGGCAGTGGAGTTTTTACATTTAACCAGATTTAGGAAGGTGAGAGGATGACAGAGGAATGGAGAAGGAGTGTGCTGGTACCGGTTTTTGAGAGCAAGGGAGATGTGCAGACCTGCAGTAACTACAAGGGAATAAAGTTGATCAGTCACAACATTAAGTTATGGGAAAGAGTAGTGGAAGCCAGGCTGAGAGAAGAGCACTGCAGATGCAAGAATTGCTTAGAGAATGTTAACGGAGAAGTATAGAGAAGGTCAGAAGGAGTTGCATTGTGTGTTTGTGGTTTTAGAAAAGCGTTTTAGAAAGCGTATGACAGGGTGCTAAGAGAGGAGTTGCGGTATTGAATGAAGAAGTCTGGTGTGGCAGAGAAGTATGTGAGAGTGGTGCAGGACATGTATGAGGACAGTGTGACAGCAGTGAAGTGTGCAGTAGAAATAAAAGACCAAGGTGGAGGTGGAACTGCATCAAGGATCGGCTCTGAGCCCTTTCCTGTTTGCAGTGGTGATGGACAGGTTGACGAATGAGGTCAAACAGGAGTCTAAATGGACTATGATGTTTGCGGATAATATTGTGATTAGAGTAGGGAGCAGGTTGAGAAGAGGTACATGCTGCAGAGAAAGGAAATAAAAGAGTAGGAATAAGAAAGAGTACATGTGGTGGTGGTGAAGGTGGAGGAGTTTAGGTACCTGGGGTCAACTATGCAAAGTAATGGAGAGTGTGTTAGAGAAGTAAAGAAAGGGTGCAGGCAGGGTGGAGGGGTTGAAGAAGAGTGATTTGTGATAGAAGGGTATCTGCAAGAGTGAAAGGGAAAGTTTATAAGACTGTAGTGAGACCTGCGATGTTGTATGGTTTAGAGACAGTGGCATTGACTAAAAGACAGGAGGTGAAGCTGGAGGTGGCAGAGTTGAAGATTTTTAGATTTTCATTGGGAGTGACGAGGATGGACAGGATTAGAAACTAGTTTATTAGAGGGACAGCGCATGTAGGACGTTTTGGAGACATGGTGAGAGAGGCACAATTGGCAACATTCCACAGGCCACAATCAACAACCTGATCAACTCTATGCAAAGGAGATGTGTTGCTTTGTGTGAGGCAAATGGTGGTCACACCAGATACTCACTGGTTTTTCAAAGGAGAAGTGCTCACTAACACAAATTTAGACAGATCCAAAAACAACATTTCAGAGAAATAGGCTTTTTGTGTACATAGAAAAAGTCTTTGAGTTCAGCTCATGAAAAATGAGGGCAAAAACAGTGTTGTGTTTATAATTTTGTTTAGTATATAATCTAATTTATTAGTAGAAAAGTAGTACATTACATTGTTCACAGTGTGTGTAGAAAAGTGTATTTAATGTCACTCCAGTAACAGGGAAGCAACCTGATAGTTGAAGAGATAAAGGGTTAAACTTGGCAGTTGAGCAGGTGTTTATAATCGTTCAAATCTATTTACTTAAAAACATTTAAATCATTTAACACAAGCAAGCGTGTCTGAATGACTCTCGGGGGCAGTGTTTTGTGGGAGGAGAATGAAGAAAAAGTGGCAGGTGGCCAAGCAAGCTCTATGTCTCAACCTGTCTCAACCTCTCTCTCTCTCTCTCTCTCTCTCTCTCTCTCTCGCAGAAGAGTCAAAAGCCAAGTGAAAAAAGAATAGTACGTTGATTATTTAGTGAACTTTAATTACATAGCATGCGTTGGCTGCACTTGTAGCACACTTCATCTAACTGACTGGCATTCAACAGGTATGACTCCCCTCTGCGTGGCTTGTGTGAGGTTAGACTGGAGCGGACGTTCCTGAAGGTCAACGTTCTTTAACGCTTATAAATTTGTTATCTTGAGAGGAATCTGCCTAGCCTTAAAAGGTAAGAGTAGTTTCTGGTTGATGTATTAAAAAAAAAAAAAACGTGTAATTGGAGATATCCATGTAGTCCAATAGATTAAACATTTATAGGTGAAAAGCTATTACATGTGATAAAAACTGCTGTAAAATAAGTTTGTCTGTTCTAGATCTCAACTTAGCTAATCTGAGCGGAACGAATGTGAAAAAAAATGTAGTAGGAAAGAAAGGATAAAAAAAATTAGGTGTTAGTTATTTTTCAAATCCATCTCCTTTGTCCTATTATAAAATTGCATTTTGCCAAAAAAAAAAAAAAATAGGAGTATTTATTTTGACATTTATACAAGTTTCAAATTAGTGTTGTTCAATGGCAAAGAATTTTGCTCATTCTAAGAAATACACCTACCTGCAAATATAGCTTGAAATGATTAAGAATACTAGAAATAAGTAACATAATTATAAAGTTGTGTTTTTTACAGCGTAATCCTATAATAGGAAACACAACTCAATATTTTCACGTGCCAAAATGTCTTTTTTTTATATGATGTATAAAAGGTCATAGAAAAAATTGCAATTAAACTCAAACTAAAGTCTAGATGCATTTTGTATGAAACATTAGGGCTACAGTTTATGTCTTCGTTTTTCTTCAGAAATAAAATATGTTTAAAATATGTTCAGCAAATTTGTAAAAAAAAATTGTTGTGAGGTAGGAAAAGCATGTGTGTGTAATCATTGTGCATGTCGGTTACAACTGGAAATAAAGGCAACCAGTTATTTGTCTCAAACCCAAAACACAAAAAAACAAACAAAAAAACCCCACAAAACATTACACTTCCTCAAACCAAAAAGACCACAGAGGAAATGCAAAGTCATTAAACATCGTGCTGATTCAATGTAGATAAAATTATTTGTAATGCAAACTTTAGCATGCAAAGTTTTTCTTTGTAAACCTGCTGTGAATATGGGGGGCAACCATATCAATGTATACAAGCTGTTATTGTATGCAGTGACAGCATGATTTTTAAACTGTTTAATAATGGTGTAAAAACTTGATGTTGCCACACCACCACAATCAATATTTCCTTCATCTGGTATTTGCTGAAAAAAAGTTCACACATCTTTACATCATGTGAATTCGCAGGTCGGAATTCACCAAACTTGAACTTTGAAATGCAGTTAAATGTAAAACAACGTTGCGATTAACTTGTGTTTCTAGCTCCAGCAATCACAAGAGTGTGAATGGAAGTCAGTGGAACAAAAACTGTAGTGTAAACACAGCTTCCGACTTGACATTTTACGGTAAGTCATTTGTCAAACACAACATCTAAGCAGTTGTATGTTAAGGGCCTATGCTTAAGGGCAATCTTGGTATTACTGGTATTCGAACTCACAACCTTTTTAATCAGAAGCCCAGCATCTTAACCACTGTGCTAGCTATTTCAGTATATTTAGAAGTGTCTACAGTTTTGCAAAGATAAATGAATTTCCTGGAAAAAGCAAACCCAGAAGCATTTAAATAACAATTCTAGTAAATTCAGCCAAGAGCCTGTGTACTTTACATTACCTATTGATTTTGTTTACTCATTTCAGGTGGTCCTATGTTGTCTGGTCTGCTTTGAAGCAAGATTATGCTTCAGTTTGACAAAGCCAGAACGAGTTTTCTTTTATGCCTTGGTGTCAACATCTTTATCATTCTAGTCATTTATTTTAAGGTCAGGTTTTCAAATGCGCCAAAGGTTGCATCTGTCTTGAGCTGCCGTCCATTCCCTGAAAACTGTAAAGTTTTGCCACCTACCACCCCTTACACAAGCTGGGAAAGAACAGAATGTCAGAACTTTATCTACTTCAACAGTCCACTAAACTGCTCCCATATGCAACACAAGTTTCACTTTATTATGAAGACCCTGAGCAAAGAAGAGGAAGACTACCCTCTGGCCTTCATCATCACTATTCACAAAGACCTGGAGATGTTTGTACGTCTGCTCAGAGCCATTTATGCACCACACAATGTTTACTGTATTCACGTAGATGCCAAAGCTCCAAAAGACTACAGAGAAAGTGTTGAGAGATTAGCAGACTGTTTTCCAAATGTCTTTCTATCCTCAGTTAGCGAGACAGTGACCTATGCAGGATTTTCCCGTCTGAAGGCTGACATTAACTGTATGGAGGACCTGGTGAAGGCTCCAGTCAAATGGAAAAAAGTGATAAACCTGTGTGGCCAGGATTTTCCTGTCATGAGCAACCTGGAGCTGGTCTGGTATATGCAAGATAAAGAATGGATCGATAATAATATGAGTCCAGGTATCAAACAGCCAACTTACATGCGATACAGGACTGAAATACAACACATGGAAGTCACAGGTCAACATGTGGTAGCCTTGGACCCAAATAAAAAAAAGTCCCCCGCTCCACACAACCTGGAGATCTACTTTGGCACAGCCTACTACAGTCTAAAAAGAGAATTTGTGGAATATGTCCTTAACAGCACAGTGGCCAAAGACCTGTTGGAATGGTCTAGGGATACCTACAGCCCCGATGAGCATTACTGGGTAACGCTTAACCATGTGAAAGGTAAGATCAAACTGCTTCTGAAAATAAAAATTCGATTTTCAAGTTTCGATTGTTTTTCGAAACAGTCACAAAATACGAGATATGTTCACACTGTTTCAATTCTTTACAGAGGCCCCTGGCAGTGAGGTAGATGGCGAATGGAAGGGTAAAATTCGCGCTATTAAATGGAGAGACCAAGAAGGGACAGCACACCAAGGCTGTAATGGTATGACATTTACAAAACAAAACTCATCAGCCACCGCCTAAAGCCCTTTGAATATCTAGTGTAAACACCCATGTGTCAAACATCAATAATGCTAAACACTATTTGTCCCCACAGGAACTTACATCAGGGATATCTGCATCTACAATGTTGAGGATGTACCCTGGATAATTGAGAGCAACTGCATGTTTGCTAACAAGTTTGAGAGCACAAGATTTCCTGAAGCTCTGGACTGCCTGGAACAGTGGCACAGGCACAAAGTCTTACAGCAGGCAAAGGTGCCCATTCAGTCATCATGGAAACTCACAAGAGAAATGCAAAGGTACCAGGCAGGAAGAAAAAGAGATAAGGTCACAGTTAATTTGTAAACTAAAATTGCTTTACATTGAATAATTAACCCATGGACCAAGAGCTATTGATAAGATAGGTCGAAATGATATACAAAGCTGTTTTATATTTACTAAAACGTGGCTGTAATTACATTTTAAGGAACTTCAGAAGAAGTGTTAAGAACACTGACCATACAGAATATTCATTGCTTAAGGTTGTGTTATTTATAAAGTTTAAATTAAACTACTCATTTGTCTTCTTTTATACCTGAAACTATATTATGGGGGAAAAAAAAAAGGTTTAATTTACAACTATTGCTATTTAGATTTCCAGAGCTACATACTGGTTTTCCTCACATGTCCACTGATCTGAAGAAGTCACTCAATGAATGAACAAATGTTGCATTGTCATATACAAATTTACTGAGGCAATTTTTTACTAGTGTCTCTGCATTTCAATTATCTTTGAGTCATTGGTGTTATTTTTCCTCTTTGTGATACCTATTTTACACAGCCAAAAATTGTATTGCATACTGATTCAGACTGGGGCTTTGTCTTGCTAACACTGAAATATCCACTCAAATGTAGAGTGCAACTGTCCTCCAGAATGGAGAAAAATGTTGATATTGCCAGATGCATTGGTTCTGCGTATTTCTAGAACCGCTGATCTGGGATATTCAAGCACAATCTGTGGAGTGAATTGTGCAATTAACAAAAGTGTCACTTCTACAGACGGAAACATCTTGTTAATAAGAGATCAGTGGAAGATAACCAGACTGGTTCAACCTAACAGAGAGGCTGCACAAACTCAGATAACCACTCTGTATAAACAGGTCAACCCTTGAGGTGGATGGAGTGGGCAGCTAAAAACTGGGAAAAAAAGCCAGTTCTGATTATTTTTACTTTCTGCTGAGGTGGTTGGTTAAGAATTTGGTGCAGTTAATAGCAATATAAATTGAATAACCATTGTCTATTTGAATATTGTGGCTGACAATGTGTGACCCTTCATTACCACAGTTTGCCAATTGTCTAAGAGGTCATGTCAAACTGGTTTCATGAACATGACAATGAGCTCTTCATTAGTCTTCTGAGTCACTGGGAACACCCTTGAAACGTGGAACAACAGGAGATTATGCACTTAAAACAGCTTTAAGAATTGGTTGATGAATCTGAAAAGAATCTCTCAGGATATTCATAGAATTTTTTAACATCTTAAGTAATCCACACCACAATATGTAATCACGTGTGGTGAGTATTTCATCATTTGGAAAATCTACCATGTTACTCATTTCCAGTAAAGAAGCAGTCCAAGCATAACATTTTGAATTGAGAGGGGCTGTCTCATGTATCCTACAATATAGCAATCTGAGGAGCAAACCCACATAGTGCAGGAAACAAATGCCAACAAAGCAACCAAAGCTAACAAGGGAAGACTAACAACATAAGCCATGGAATTCCACAACATGCTCAAAAATTAGAGATTTTTAATCGGTTACAATCAATTAGTCACTATAATAGTTTTTATAATAGTTTTCGGTTTTGAGCATAATAGAGGGAACACTGATGTCTAGTGAGGAGGCTTGGCATAAAGTGAGAGTTCCAATTCACTCTAAAGGTGTTGGGTGAGGAGTTTCAGGATCAGTGCAACCCAATTGAGTTCTTACACACACCACCTTTGACAAACAATGTCATTACAGAGCTTGGATTGTCGTGCTGGAACAGGTTTGATCCCTTATATTTTTTTTTATTCTTGATTCTAGAGCATACAAAGACATTCTTGATCATTGCGTGTTTGCATGGTTGTGGCAACAGTTTAAAGAAGGTCAACATAGGGGTACAATGG
The DNA here is from genome assembly GCF_014805685.1 of Silurus meridionalis. Classification (NCBI taxonomy): domain Eukaryota; kingdom Metazoa; phylum Chordata; class Actinopteri; order Siluriformes; family Siluridae; genus Silurus; species Silurus meridionalis. Next base: position 14,265,506 of record NC_060884.1, on the reverse strand, counting down.
AGCAGTTCTCCCAACCTTTGTCATTTTATTTACTTTATTATCTTAACCAGATGACAGAAGCTGCTGGGTCTTGAGGTGTTATCAGACTGCCTCACACCCACAGTCAAAAATGGGCGCGGAAGCTTACGGCTCGGGGGTTGATTAGAGCAGGGAAGGTTTGAGACTTATTCCAGGTGAAAGGAATCCTGAACCGATATGTTTACCTTCTGCAGGCAACAAGACAATGACCCGAAGTGTACGTCCAAGCTCTGTAAGCAATATTTAGAGAGAAAACAGTCAGATGGAGCTATTTATCATAAAATGGCCGGCCCAGTCCTTGGACGTTTTGGTGCATTTTTTGTGAATTATGGTTTTCCTGTGGATTTGAAACGAAGGCAAATTGTGTGCTTTTGTGCACATTCTACGAGAAAGAAAACACAAAAGTATAAATTGCAACTGTTTTGAACTGTTTTGGCTGCCCTTTCCTCACAATGTCCACCTTTTCATGAAAGGTCTGTCTTGGAAATGTCCATATAAGCGGATCTGCAACCAAATCAATTTATTCTCCTATGTCCACCAGTGGGAAATGAAAAACATCTATTAAATCCAAATGAATATATTAGAGTTTGTGTTTGCTATAAAAGTTGTTTGCAAGCTCTGATGAGTGTCTGTAAACAGACACTCCTTGTACTTGAAGCAGCACACTCAAGGGAACACGATACAATTTAGAGAATGGACTGTTGGAAATATTTTAAATACATTACTGATTATAAAAATAGATTAAAAACGATTCTGATGAGTTTGCGCCAGCAGAGCAGTGTGTTCCAAAACTTTTGACAGACACTGTACATATGAAAAGGGTGTGTATTTAAATGGTATTTTACAGCCTTTGTTTTGAGAGGCATTCATGTTAGCTGCCAACAACTGTGTGTCACTCACTGCTTGTCTTAATGCTGAAAAATGCAATGTTTTTACTTGTGTGCCTCAACCTCCGAAAATCTTGCACTTCATGCAAACCGGATTATACGCAATTTTATTGGCTGGCTGTGTAATTGCAAAACATAGACAGACAAAGAGGACACCATCTTTGCAGAAACATTTTGCATTATAGCTGTTCACTATGAAAACCCATTTTACTCAGAGAATCGACTTCAATCAATTGAATCCTAAAATGTCTACTAAATGTCTGAACTAGATCTTAACAGCAAGATAAAAGCTATCTTGTCTTTCTTAACCTAGTGTCAGAGATGCCTAAGAAACATGTTCACCTAGATATTAAGGTAACGGTAGCAAAGCTGGTAAGCATTTATATAATTATAACAATGCTGAGCTCATTACCATCAACAGCGGCAGATGATTATTTCCTCTGACACATACGTTAATCTACAGATTGCAAAAATCAGATCCTTCTCCAATGTTATGTTATAGCTTCTTACCTTATGACAGATCTCGGTCTTCACTTCCCGGAGAGCTCGTTCTGAAAACACGCAGCCACAGCTTTGTAGGTAGCAAAACCTGTCATGAACAAAATCAATAAATATAAATGATGATTAGAATTTAAGTTAAAGTTTAAGTTAAATGTTTCTATACATTATATGGATTCATTTAAGAAAGTAGGACATGATTGACGGTTTTTTCTTCTTTGAACCATTCTCTGTAATCTCTAGAGGCCGTTGGGTGTACAAATCCCTAGAGATTAGCAGTTCCTCAAACCGGCCTGCCTAGCAGCAGCAACCATTTCATGGTCAAAATGTGTTGACGGAGATAATTTTTTTTCCTCCCCAAACCTGCTTGCTCATATCTGCCTGACTTTAAGCAGCTGCTTTTTTTGTCTTGTTTTTCTGCTACAACTGTGGCTTTAATCAGGGTGAAGGAAACATGTGCCAGTCCATTTTGCCACAAAATCATTAAGGCTTTAACCTAAACAATTTAGATGACTTCAGCATGACAACCACCAAAGCACACCTCCAAAAGGAATGGCTTCGCAAAATCAGAGCTAGGTTATTGAATGCTCCAGCCAGAGTTCAGTTCTAAATTTAATGTAAAAGGTTGACCTGAAGAGGGCGGTGTACATCTGGTAAATTCGACAAAGTTAGGATGTGTCTATGACAGGCATGGGCAAACTACGGCCCGCGGGCCACACACGGCCTGTTGGGTTTATTAATCCAGCCCGCCGGACGCGACCAAATTCTATTAAAATAGGTACGGGCATGGGCGTAAATCCCGTGGGGGACGGAGGGGACATGCCTGCTTTCCCAGTTCATCTCACCTACTCTACACACACGAGTCAGGTGTGTGTCTGCTGCTCAATTAATGTTTAACTCCATTAAGTAGGGTATTTTATTCTCTTTAAATAAAGCGATTCTCTTTAATCTAGTTGATGCAGACTCATTTATAAATTAGTTGCGGCAAAAATGCTGATTACCTATGTAATTTTCCATGAATCTGTTATATTAGCGATTAAAATATGACTTATCTAGTGAACGTTAGCTTGTGTACAATAGCTTGTTGCATAGTGCACTGACACTAACACACCAAAGCTGTTTCCTATGTAGTGTTTTATTTGGGACGACTTGGTATAATGTTAACTTAACATTAACGGCCACAATTAGCATATTGTTTATCTGTGCATTTACTAAATGAGCACTGTGCTACGTCTGAACTGACCCCACTGTATTCTTTTGTATAATCAATTTCTATTCTGTTTTTAAGTGTCTTAATTAATTTTAAATAAAATTTTAAACTTTTTTTCAATTCCTTGTTTTGCTGAACCTTCATTGAACCTGAGAAAAACTTTCAAAATAACCATAGTGACGCAGTCTTCATGCTACAATAATAATGATAAAAGCAAAGTTTTTCACTGTGGGGACACTGTGTCTTTATAAGCACAATTTGACTATTATTTGTGTCCCCCTTCAAAAATTGCTCATGAGAAATTTTATATTTATTGTCCCCCCTACTGCTAAATGAAATTTACGCCCATGGGTACACGGTAAACATTGTTTAATTTACCTTCACCCTGTAATGCCCACGTTTCCCCTAAAGATGTCGCACTTCAGCTCCATTGACGTTGTTCGCGTGCAATACTCTCTTCTTTTAAGAGAGCTTAATCTGATACGCTTTAAAAAACTGCGACAGTTTCTGACAAACACCTCGGATCTATCCTGAGAATTGCCACAACAAAACTTACTCCAGACTTTAATGAACTGGCAAAAATAAGGAGTTCAACAACACTGTTCCCACTGAAACTGAACTTGAGTTTTTCTGCTGTGTTTATTGATGCACTGCCAAAAAAAAAAAAAAGATCAACAAATTGTTGATCTTTTGGCACTTGATGAAACTGAATTTTGCAAATCTCTAATGTTTTATATATATATATATATATATATATATATATATATATATATATATATATATATATATATATATATATATGACCCGGTCCCTCTCAAATTTTAGAACCCATTGTGGCCCGTGAGTCAAAAAGTTTGCCCATCCCTGGTCTATGAGAACAAATGTAAGGAAGCCACACTCAGAGTCTTACCAAAAAAGATTAAATAACAAACAATCATTGTACATTTATTACAGTAAATGTAGGTTGAAAATTCGATCACTTGACACTTTGACACAGCTGAATTCTTGTTCATTAATGGCATGTGTACTGGCCACTGGTAGCATCAAAATTAATTTAAAGAATTTCAAGTTTTATATAGACCCCACACCATTTAACTTTTAATAACCAACTATCTTTTTCCAGCAGGTTGTCCATATATGTGTCACTTTTTTCACCCATCAACTTTCACAGTTTAACAAATTGGGACATCTGGTGTTCAAATAGTGCAACTGCACTGATGTACACTTCTAATCAGCCAAATGCGAAGTAGCTGTGCAATAAAAAAATTATAAAAATCAACCTGATATGGACAAGCATCTTCAGGTAACAGACGCATCAATCATCAGAATGGGGGAAAAACTGTGCTTCCTGAGAATTCCACAAATTCAACAGTCTCTATTGTTTACTCAGAATGGTGCTATTAATAAAAAAAATTAATAAAAAAACATCCAGTCTGGTTTGAACTGACAACTCTGTACAACTGTGGTGAGCAGAAAACCATCTCAGAAAAGACCACAGCAGAAGTCAAAAGAAGAAAGCTGTTGCACTGGGCTTAAGCTCACTAAATCTGAACAGCTGATTTGTGGCACCTCATGTGATGAATGTCAAAGTCGAAGTCTCATACAACGCAGGATTCAAATTTTGGCACCAGCAGCATGAAGCAATGAACCCAGCTTGCCAACAATGCAGGCTGGTGGAGACAGATTGTGCAATCATCATTTCCACAGACTGTATCAATTTCATGACTGTAAATTACACAATACTTACTTCCAGCTAAACAATGCACTCATGACTCACAATGTCTCAAAGCAAAAAATCTATCTGAATTGGTATTCTTTACTTCTCAGTCACCAGGCATAAACCCGATAAAACATCTGAGATATAGTAGGGTTCGAGATTGACATTCGAAAGTCTACGTGACACATCTGCAATATATATTATATCTACAATATAATTTCAATATATTGTAAGTCGTCATAAAAACTCGAGGCTGGTTCTAGAGCAATGGGAGGCATAACCATCACAATGAATCAAGTCACAATGTACAGTACATCCCCCGTTTATCGCGGTGGTTACGTTCCAAACCCGCCCTCGATGAACGAAAAACTGCGATAAACGGGTGCCACACCTGAAACGCTATTTTACGTAAACAGTACTGTACTGTAATTAACATTTGACTTCATTTTCTAATTAATAATTCTATTTTTATTAATAAATTTCATTATTTAATCATAAAACTGCATAAAAACAATTCCCTTTAAGTTCCAAATATAATTTTATTTGTCACATACATACAGAGTACGACATGCAGTGAAATGCTTTTTACGACTGTCCAACATTTAAGCATGAAAAAAGGAATAGAATATAAGGATTTTTTTTTTTTTAAAGTAGATAAATAAAAAAGTATAATGTAACGAAAATATATGTATATACATTAATTCTATACGAGGTTGGATGCATATAACAGAAATTGACAGTCCAAATCAAAGTGATTTAGTCAGATTGTCCTTAAAGTGTCCATGTGCAGTATGGTGTGGTATAAAGTGACACATGTGCTGTGCAAGTTCAGAGTTGAAGTGACAGTCCAGAGTTAAGGTGTCATATAATAGTGGAAAAAAGTTGTCCAGTACTAGATCCTAGAAGGACTGATATTTAATACCCCCACAGCATCATTAATCCCCGACTTGTGCTCACCTCCAACTGTGTGGTTATTCCTGAAGCTAGCATTATGATAACATGACAGTAAAAAAGAGTTTCACTTACTTGTGTTTGCCGTTCATTTCCAGTCCCACTACAGGGCAGATAAACATAGAGCAATGCATGTCTTCATAGCGGTCACCCTTAGCATTCCTTCTCTCGCCTTCCCATGCTGGGTTATCAGTCAGGTTCAACTCTTTTATATCCTTTGTGTATCAAAAAAACAGAGAAATTAAAGGAGTGTGAAACCAATACATATGCATAAAATGTTCTTCATATTTCACATTATATAAGAGCAGATATTTAGTGTTGTGTAGTGTATTTATCCTGTCCTAATAACATCTCTAACACAGGAACTTTAATCACATGTAAAGGTGCTATTTGAGTCTGGCTAGCGTCTTTCTTTATTTACTTTACAATGACATTTTTAATTGTGAGGTAACAGGATGCTATGCTAGTATTACATTTAGAAAACAGTTCTAGTGATGCATTGTAGTGCATTTTGATCTGGTACTTTTATATTTATGGTATATGGCTGTTGCGACTCACAGTTTTTTCAGTTATATAAATGTGCCGCTGAGGGCTAAGCTGCTAGGCCTTGCTTAAAGTCCAAGCAGCAGCAACTTGGGAGCTTATGAATAGGGCTGTAGCTATCGATTTAAGTAATCAAGTGTTCTATTGATTAGTCCACGGATAAAAAGTACTTTTTTTCTAAATTAAAGAGCAATACTAAATATACAAGAGAAAACAAGATGGTCTTTTAAAATGAACAAGTAATTTGTTTCCTTTTTACAAAATGTAAATTTTTATTACAGAAATTGCAAGAGTGTGTTTTATGCAAAGTGTGTTTTAGTTGGAAATCATCACAAACTTCAGAAACTTTCTGTCTTTTTCTTTGGCTTAAATTTATGGATGCATTTTACACCACATTACCAAAAATTGCCTAATTTTGACCTTTTTTTCTCGCAATTGTAACTTTTTCTCGTAAACATACGACATTTCTGGTGCATCCACCAGCAACCATGTTTTGGGCCTGAAGTCTGAAGCTGGTGTATGAACGAGGCTCCTCTTCATCTGTCTTGTTGTGTTTCCTCCGGAGCTGATTGTTAGGCAGAGTTCTCCCAGGGATCAGATGCTTAGTTCGATACCATGCGATTCCACTGACTGTAGCAGATTGTATTTTTTAAAGTGTAAAGCTTTCTGCCACTACAGAGAGGGTGACGCTGCCCAATTGGCTAAAAAAAAACCTCAGAAATGCAAGAAATAAAGTCGAAATTAGGCAAAATGCACCGTATGTAGTTAAATGGACTAAATGAATAATTTGCCTTGATGATTTTTTGTATTGTAATTACTCAGGTTACTCGAAGAATTGTTTCAGCCCTAATTACGACCTTTCAACCCAAAATCTATCTGAGCTACCGCTTGGCCTACAGCAACACTTTGCCCTCGCTTAATATGTGAAGTGCAGCCGATGGAAAAAGCGCAGCAGGGTTTGAAAAGAAAAAAAAAAAGTACATAGATTTGTTGCCACACCAACAAGTAGAAGAACCAAATGGAGCTTTTTTTTTTTTTTTTTTTTTTTTTACATTTAAACAAACATTGAGTACATACATGGTGACCTAAAAACATCATAACATCTACTTCTCCAACCTAATAACCAAAACAAGCGAATAATAGATTTATAACACAAACATATACATACACACATATACATATATACATACACACACTGTATAACATGCTTCTTCTGGACTTTGTATAAAACCAAGAAGAATTGTCAATTGTAGCAAGTTAAAATAGAATTAGACAAACAACTTTTCATATTTTGGTCCATAAAAGTGTTAGGCTTTGGGCTCACCTTGATGGCACGTATGTGTGCAACAACTTCAGTGTTTGGTCTTTCGGCAGATTTATCCAACAGATACTCAATGATGGCATCTTTATTGTATAGCCTGTTCAAGAAATTTAATTCAAAAAAGTTCAAAAACAAAGAGAGAGAGCAGCTATTTGTAATAAAAAAAAAAAAGCAGCATTCTTTTACCTCCCAAGTTCACAGGACACAATAGGGCGGCGTAGCTTCTCTTGGCTCAGGCTGCAGTATTTCCACTTGGCAGCAAGCTCTGCATTTTTGTCCACCTGAAATAATAATATATATAATAATTTTAATTTAAAAAAATTTTTCATTTAGTAACTTCATTTAACTACACATGGAGCACTGTGGTTCCCCAAGAACCATTAGCACTAACACACCACTTGCTAAACTCGTTCCGGGGTTCCGGGGTTCCGGGGTCTCATTTATAAAGTGCGTACGCCAGTTTCCGTGCAAAGGCTGTCTCGCCAATTCCTCTTCTCGCCTTCTGTGTTTCTATGTTGTGCATGTGCAGGGCTCAGAGTTTACTTACAGAAGTGGAGTTTTTTATTATTTTTTTATTTTTTAGAAATCACAACCTTTGCATGGAAAGGCCTGTACAGGTAAACACAGAAGAGGCTGCATAATGAAAAATGGAAAACCGGAGAAAAAAACAACAGAAAGGGGAGAAGACAGTTTGCAAAGTTTTGGATCATTTCAAACTAAAACATAAAGAAAACACCATCCAGTGCATTTACCCTTTTTTAAAGTAATTTAAATTTGTTTTTTTCTCTCTCATATATCTATTTATGATTTCTTTATTTCTTTATATCTTTGTATTTTGATGTAATATGGCAATCAAATGCAATAAATAGGTTTAGTTTTCACAGATTGCAAATACAGCAATAAAAAAAATTTCTAAAAAAGGAAACAAAATGCTTGTTCATTTTCAGAGAACCGTCTCGTTATTCTCATGTATATTTAGTATTGCTCTTTAATAAAGAAAAAGTACTTCTTAGCCGATTACTCGATTAATCGATGGACTAGTCGGCAGAATACCCGATTACTAAAATAATTGATAGCTGCGCCCTACCTAAAAATCCAACCATCTGCAAACTAGCACCTGGATTTCAGGGTCCTACAATGCTGCTTGAAATCCAGTGATGGCTGGTGGTGGTTTTACATGAAGAGTTCAAATGTACCTGTGAAATCTCTGAAATCTGTCAACAGCTAAACAACTGCATAACAACAATGATGTATGGTAAACTACTACTGCAACTATCATTCGCAAACTAGGAACAGGTGATACCAAGTACAGTATATACAGTAATCCCTCACTTTACCAAGATTCGAATCCCACCCCCTCCAGTTTATCGCGAAATTGCATTTGCCACATAACATTTGTTTTGCATTTAGGTTTTTTTTTTTATTAATAATTTATTTATCAATAAAATACAATAATTAATTATCAAATAAAGTAAAATGTTAATACAGTGCAGTACAGAAAGTAACTACGGAAGAGCACGTGTGGAATTATTTAGTCTTGTGATACAAATGATAATAGGAACCGTATATAGAAATAGATATATATTTATATAATAAATGCTCGAACTAAATATTTTAACTTGTGCTGGAAATGAGTTGCTTGCTACCGTAACCTGAATGTAAACAACTGGGCGACAGTACAACTCGTTTAAATATGACCCATAAAGCATTAATTATCTTGGAGAAATATTAATACATTGTTATTATTATTATTATTATTATTATTATTATTATTATTGTTATTATTATTATTAATAAACGGATTCCCCAACTGACTAGCCTACATCATAGCCAGCTCGCTATCTTTTAAGGTTCGCACGATTATGTTAGAAAAATTAGCTCAGACCTTTTCCACCTTCTTTGGTCCTTTGACTAGTTCGTGTCTTTTAGGAATGGTTCCTCCGTCACATCCCATCTTTACTCACAAGTCCAAATATTTTATATACAATTCAGAGAGTTCACACAACGAACAAACCTTAACCTAGCTAGTTGGTGGTAGCAAACAAACAACCAAAGAAAGCCTGAAAAAGACAACACGTTTGGCTGGTTTAAACAGTGCTTGTGATTTTGGATAGCGCCCCTTGTGGTGATTATTATAAATAATCTTATATAAGGCTCTTTTATATGGAACACTAGATGGAGCTGACTTGTCACGTCACAGCAGAAATGTTAAATAGCAAGTAAAGTGAAAGTTGCCATGGTTCCTCTCATTTGTGATTCTACCAGAACAGAAAAAGTCTTAATGTATACAACATATATAAATCATATATCAACGCAGGCCAACTTTGGCCAATGGTCTTTAATTAGGGCATCTCTGCCTTAAAAAAACATCCTTGTTTATACTGTTTATAAATAATCTATTGCACATGTTAACCCCCTTAAACTCTTTTTTAGAATTATAATCAGAACCCAAATTGCATTTAACCTGAATGAATAATTTAGAATAATTATTAAACACATTGTAAATCTGCAATTAATATCCCATAATATTAAAGTGAGGGAAAGTATCAATATATTTAACAAAATTATTTACAAAACAAAACAACAAACAAAGCTAATTAACATTTCAATTCATTAGCACATTTTGTCAATGTCTGTCTTTATGTCCATGGGATTATCACTCTATTCAGCACGAAAGACATGGCTCACACCTCAGGCTGTATGTTTGAAACCGTTGCTCAATCAAAATATGCACGCCAGCGGAAAAGGGGGGTCTATACTTGGAACAAGCGGTATAGTTGTAGTATGATATGTTTTTACTTGTTTCAGGTAACATCTAACCAAAACTGTATCACACTTTAACTGTATCTTGTTACGTTTAATCAATAAGATATGCAAACCAACTGAGCAACTGCTACATAGTTTCAATCAGTGTTTTTGTCCACTCAAACTTATCACTTTAGAAAAGCTAAATAACTATTAATGCATCTTACTTACTGTGTACACAGCCTTTTAAAGGGTCTGAAAAAGTTACAATGCTTTGTTTTATGTCAGGTTAAATCTGTACTTAGAATGTATTTTTCTAACTTACATCCAAATGACACCAGGTACTGCCTGTGGTTCTCATTTTCCTCTCATAGATGGGATAAAGAGGTTCGCTACAATGTTGCAGATATTTCTAAAAAGCCAATGGGTGTAGCTTGGAAAAAACTGTATTGGCTATTGTTTACTAGCCATAAGCCATGCAGCTAAACAGCAACTTCATTTTCCTAGTCAGGAACGCCAAAATAGAGGGGTTAGAGGTGCTTTAATTACAGATATTAATCTTTTTGGATATGTCTGTACTAGCTTTGCACACCTAGGTTGGGTAATATTTGCTCATTATGCAAGGAACAAATATTACCCAATCTAGTGGTGCAAAGCTAGTTTTTTTTTATTCAATTTTATTTAAAAAAATTGCGGTGAGTGTCAACTGACTGCTTTTTTAAAATTTAAAATATCATATTTAAGATAGGTATCTGGCGTGTCCACTTAAGGACCATTTATCTTCCTTTCCATAAGACATTGCTTTGATCATTTGGAGGTACATTTAGAATCATTGTCATGTTGGAAGGTTAATGACCTACCCATCTTCTGCTGTCTAGCAGGGACAAAGGTTTCCTCAAGAATATGGATGTACTTGGAAGCATCCGTTTTCTCTTTAATCCTGACCAATTGTCCAGTCCCTGCTGAAAATAAACGCCCCCGCAACATAATGCTGCCACCACCCTACTTAACAGTAGGTATGATCTGTTTTGAATGCTGTGTTGTGTTTGCTTTTTGTCCATAGTTCTTGAAATTCAGTCCAAAAAGGTTTTAAATTTCAATTTTGGTCTCATCAGACCAAAGCACCTTTTGCCAGAGGCATAATATTTAGGGGTGTTTTTATTTTTATTTTTTATATTTTTTTCGGAAAAAGGCTTCTTTCTTGCCACCAAACAGGCCAGCTTTATTTAAAGCTTGTGAGATAGTTGTTATATGCACAGACTGACCAGTCCCAGCTATAAAGCCTTGTAAGTTATTCAAAGTTCCCCTCTTAATAGCTTGGGAATCTTCTTGATCATCCAGTATGGATGAATGGCCTGATCTAGGCAATGTGTTGGTGGTGCTATATGTTTTCCACTTCTTAATAATGCTCTGAACAGCACTGCATAGCTTAAGCCTTCAAAAATATTTTCTCAGCCTTTTCCTTACTTGTGCCTTTCTACAAATGGATTTACTCTACAAAACCTATACAATTGATGTCAGGTGGGTACCATTTATAATACCGTAATGGGATTTATCAAACACCTAAGCTAACCTGGTATTTTAATAATTAGTTTTTTAAATTTCATTTTCACTTTGCTTGTGAGAGTTACATTGTGTACATACTGCTCAAAAAGTTAGAGTTCATTACTTTTATCTTCCAGGGTGTATGGTGACAAAAGATATAGATTTTCACAGGGTATGGTGATTTCTATAGGCACTGTATTGCAGAGATTTGGTGAAATGTGGCAGATTATGGTCATGGTGAAGTGAGGTGTAGAGGTATAGGGTGTAGATGTGTGACCAGGTGTTGTAAGGTGTGTAGAGGTATGGTCAAGTGTGGTGAGGTATTCAGAAATGTTCAGAGGCATTATAAGGTGTGTTGAGGTGTAAAGGGGTATTGTGTAGCGGTGTGATGTAGTCCGCAATGGTATGTTGAGGTGTTGTTTAGTGTGCAGAGGTATGATGAGGTGTAAAGAGGTGTGATGAGGCATATAGAATAATGGGGAGTTGTGTACAGAGCTGGAGAAAAGTACTAAGATGTGCAGAGTGATGTGTAAGTTTCCCCACTGTAAGCGAGAAATTTCCCCACTGTGGGACGAATAAAGGTATATCTTATTTTATGTGTGGTGAGGTGTGCAGAGGTGTGTCGAGGTATGATAAGGTGTGTAGAGGTGTGGTGAGGTTTAAAAAAACTGTGGTGAGGTGTGCAGAGGTATTGGGAAATTTTTGTTAAGGTGTGTAGTATGATGAAGTGTTCAGTGGTATGTTGAAGTGCATAGAGTTGTACAGAGGTATATTAAAATGAGTAGAGGTGTGTAGATTTGTGCTGAAGTGTGTGGAGTTGTAAAGAGGTATGGTATGATGTGGTGAGGTGTGTAGAGCTGTGTTTAAGTGTGTGGAGTTATGAAGAGGCAAGGTGAGATGTGTAGAGATACGGTGAGGTGTGTAGAGTTGTGATGATGTGTGGAGTTGTAAAGAGGTGCGTAGACAAACCTATCCCAGAAGTATATTCACTTAATTTGTGTACTGAAGCACAGTTCAGAAAGCCTGTTGACCTACTTGCAAACCAAAGCCATTTGGGAAATCCAGGCACTTTCAGGGCGAACATGTAAATTACAATCAAACCAGGAAAAAGATGGCCACTTTTTTTTTTATCATATAATTGTCACATAGATTAAAACATTAGGTGTGCAAATGATCTGCAAAATGATCTTTAGGTCCTAACTAGCCATGCCAGCTTTAACATTCATAAAATATGTATTGGTCGTTATATGGAGCTGAAGCAGTTGCACAATGGTTTCAGTACTGGGTGTATACTTTAATCCATAACTTTTTAAACAGCAAATAATTATCTGCTGATTCTATAAAGCATTGGAAATGTCATGTAATTAGCTTCCCACTACTGTTTCCAAAGATTTCCAATGTAAGTGTCTTTGGATATTTTAATAATAATAAGAAAACAAGAAAAAAAGATTTCTTTGTAATAATAAAAAAAATAGCAACACATCTGTTTATGATTAGCCGTGTCCACCGTGCAAGCCCCTGTGAATGAGATATTGCAATCCAAACAATGACGTGTTTGAAATAAGTACAATTGTCTGAGCTGCTGTTATAGACAATTAATCAACACTGCCCAATCAGATTCAAGAATGAAATATTGTTGTGATATATCCATTCATATTAAATAATATACTATAATATCGTATGTCTCAACTAAAGCAGTGATGCGCCTTTCTCAGAATTATTACAAGTCGATTTTCTCTCACTATCAACAATAGATATGAACAGAAATGGTCAGTGACAGGTCACTGCTACAGTTCCTTGGAAGAGAGAGATAAAAGTTTTCTTGAGTGCTAATAAAAATCAATTTCCTGAGCCACACGGAGACATTGATTGGTTTAACATTGATGTACACAGAGGACTTTATGGAAGAGGATGGCCAGATGATTGATGTGCATGAATAAGGTTCAGGCCATTAAGTATTAATGATAGAGTTTCCTGAATATCTTCGGTGGTGCGAGTAATGTGTGTAATGGGAGTTATTTGATTATAAAGAAGTATGAAGGCTGTAGATGTTTTGCTCATTAGATCATGTGGCATGCTGTTAGGTTTCTCTTTGTAATACATCGAGTATCTCTGCCATATTCATTGTTGATCTGGAGAACTTGTTTGGATGTTTTCTCACTTCAGAATTAAAGGTTGTTTATTTGATGCAATAGCTGTTTATTTAGAGCAATAGAAAAATCCAAGGTCCTTTTCATGTAATCAGAATCATTTCAAACTGGCCTCTGAACCCGGGGCAACCATTAGATGTAGTCATCCTGGCTGACGGGGCAGTAAAACAAACGTATTTAGCATCTTAGTTTGCGCAGGCATCTCACCGCCTCCACAGCAGGGGCTCCTCCTCACCAAAAGAATCTCCAGCCACTTGAAGGCAGCCAAAATTCCAGAACCCTTAAGAATGCACCACTTTTTCTTCCTTCTTTTATTTCTCCAAAGCAGGAAACAAACCATACTAGGGACATTCAGGGTAGCCTGGGATGGTATAGAGATTGAGGTTAAAATAATAGTGGTTCTACTGGGGAAGGGAAGACATGATTTGATTACATTTCAAAAGGTAGTCTTCAAAATATGCACAATAGTAAAAGAATGTGAGGTAGTTCAGAAATGGGAGTCTTTTGCACATTGTTTATCACCTGTAGTGATAAATCTCTCCACTTGAAATGTTTCTAGACAAATCATTACAAATTGGATAAGAGTCATAACATGGCAATGACTAAAGTTTCCTGAAAAGACTTTCTCTGGAAAGTATGCCAACGCCATTAGTGCTCTATGGGTCAATTATTATTAAGTTTTTATGAAGAATCCTCATAATAATCTTAACCATGACTAAATAAATTAGTAACAGTAATGCAATATCTAGGATTTCTTTTTTCTGGTATGGCTGAAAAATGCAGTAAAACCTTAAAAATGTAATAAGTGAATTCCAAAGTTGCTAATACAAAGCATACAAAGGCTGAAGTAATGTATGTTTAACATCATCAGTGATACAAAAAAGCTCTACAGCCAAATGCAGTCTGGTTACTGCAGTCTCGTTATTCTACTTTATTCTATTATATTTGTATCTGTATCTGTATTTCTGACTGTTTGGTCATTTATATATCAGTACTAGCATGGCATGACCTAAAGAGATTTTTGTTTGATTTGCTTTTAATAAATGTAATCCAGACCACTGGAAAATATTATTAACCAGGTAGATAAATGCCAGTCAGTACTGTCAGCATGGTCATGTCATAATCTTAGCTACATAAACCCCTCAAGTTTATAAATAACCACAATTAAAGATTGTTTTGTGTTTGTTATTTGCCCATGCAATTATTTTTTTTATACCACCCCACAATATTTTCAAACAAATCTTATCTGAATGTAATCCCCCAAATCTATTCAAATAATTAATATAAATGCATTATAGTTTATTCTGTTCAGGCTCACCTGAAAATAAAAGAAATTGCCACTTAGAGAAATATTTTTGCTGTTTTCAATGGGATTCCAATACCAATATATAATCCTCATGTATATATCCTCATTAAATAAATTCTGGTTATATTAAACCATCAAATAAATAAATAATAGTGCACCTCCTTTTTGTATCTGTGTTTGTATCTATGTAAAATACATAATCTTTTCAGTCTGAATATTGTATTTGTTTAAATGGCATCTTTACATTTAATGTTTATTTATTATTTATTATTATGTTTTAACATGTCACAAGTACATTACAGTACAGTGCAATTGTTTCTATGCATATTTCAGCAGTGTTACAGGTTAAAAGGGGGGTAAAGGGGGTTTTTACTTGTCACATGAACATTACAGCACAGTGAAATACTTTTCTTCGGATATCCCAGTGATCAGGGGTCAGAGCACAGGGTCAGCTATGATACAGCGCCCCATGCAGCACAAAAGGTTAAGGGCTTTGTTCAAGGGCCCAAAAGTGTCAGCTTAGTGATATTGGAGCTTGAACCCCCAACCTTCCGATCAGTAACTCAGAGCCCTAGTAACTGAGCTACCACCTCCTCCCAATTTGTCTTTTTGTTTAAAAATTCAGTTAAAACATCGACCATTTAAATGGGATAGAACAAGCACCCACCCACAGTGTATTATCACATGTGATCTTGCTGAATGATAATGCACTTAGCCCTATTTGCCTTGATTATGGCTCGTTCCTACTCTCCACCTGACATCACTTTCTGGTAACAGAACTCCTGAAGATGTTTTCCACTGCTTAGAGTAATTGGCAGCATTCATGGGCCTAACGAGGGAAGCCTGAAGCCCGAGAGACAGGGGGAAAACCCAAACCTCCACATGTGCATGAGTGGAACAAACCCAACACACCCCCCTTCTAGTTGCTGGCTGCTTGAGCGTGATCGCCTCTCGTTACGCTGAGGGATGAGAGCAACGTTTCTGACAGCTCTCTGGCTGGAGCAACAGTTACCCACCGAGTTGGGGACATACCTGTGGCTAGTGTCTATGTGTGTGCGCGTGTTTCTGTGAGCTGCATGATCATGCACACAGGCACTGCCACACAGTAGCCAATGCCAGACCTCGTCTCTTAGAGCTCTAATAAATAACATACCTCTGCTGCCTCCGGGTGCATGCTGTTGCATATCAATGAGCTCTAGCTCTGTGCTTTTCCACATTTTGAAGTGTGTAGCTCTTGAGTGGTGCAACAGTAAAGAGTTTGCCCTATCATCAGGAGATCACGATTTTGAATCCTGACGATGCCAAAGCCATTGGTGGCCTGGAAAGTGAATGAGCAGAATCGGCCATGCTGTTTGGGTGGGAGGAATGTTATTATTCTCTCTCCAGTTGATCCGAGTGATACCAAACAATTCTGGGCATTAGTGAGTTTATGTATTTGGTGTTGCTGTGTTCGGAGGATTAGCAGCAGTTTAAAAAGCTCTCATGTCTGGCTCTCAGAAGAAGACTTCCAGTTGAATAGCTGTAATATGACAGAGCTAGAGTATAGAAGGAATTTGGTAAATGACAAAAAAGTACAGGTAAAAAGGGCGTGTTTGTGCAGGAATCACAAAAGAGGTCTAAAGTGTGCTCTAAAGAGGCATTGTTGATCCCAAGATCAATTAATGGCTGTAATCTTTAACCATATGCTAGCAAAAGCCAAAGAAAGTGCTCCTAAAATTCCTGCTCAGGGAACTTTTCAACTCCAAGTTCAGTAAGTCACAACATATTAGCATGACTGCTCACAGCATGAACAGTAAACAAAGTAGCACTTCTTACTTTCAAATTAGTTATACTGTATACACAAGAATATGCTACTAGCTCTATCAACATACTATTGATATAGCATCTTGTTGAACCTATAATAGTAATTATACAGTTTTCAGTTTTGAGAACAGTCATATACATTAATCACTGACTAGCTTATTGCTAACAAAAGTTGAACATGATGTTTCTCCACTTTGTAGCATAAAAACATGGCGGTTGAGGAAAGAAGATACAACTCTTGTGTTATACATAAACACACACACACACACACACACACACACACACACACACACACACACACACATGCCCTTTATTGTTTACTCTGTGCCGATGAAACCAAATCTCTGTTTCTCTAATTTTCATACTATTTCCAGAGCACTTCTGGATTGCTGCTTCACCAAGTTATTCTCTCTTTTTTTTCTCTCCTCTCCGGCACATGTTTCTCATAAAGGCCCGAGCGTCTGGCCTTGCATAAATGTTTTTGGTGCGTTCCTTTTGGGACCGGCTCAGTCTTTACTGCATAGGCTAATCAGCTGTAAATTCTGTTTTAAGAAGGGAAGAAGGGGGAGGGAAGGAGTTAAGCCACCAAGACCCATTGCACAACACTCTCAGAAAAGAGGATAAGAAAGGGAGGGGGTGCAGGGAAGAAAGAGAAAGAAAGAGAAGAGAGAAAAAATGGTCTGAGGTTTGACAAATGATCTAATAAAGGGGCAGAAGGATTACAGGCCGGGCGCCTGTTGAGAAAAGGAAGTGGTGTGGTAAATATTTTTAAAAGCTGTCAATAAATTTACAGCATTAAGTCAAGAATACACTACACAGAGGAGAGCATCAGCGAGTTATAGTGCATTACTAAATTTCATTCATCTGAACAAGAATTTAACGGCAAATCAAAAATAAAATTAAGAGATTTGATAGTTTCATAGAGCAAGCATTTTTTAAAGTTGCATTTCAGTATCTATCCATCTATCTATAGATTGTATCTAGATTTTATCTATCTATCAATAGATCTATCTATAGAGTCTTAAAAGATAGATAGATAAATAGATAGATAGATAGATAGATAGATAGATAGATAGATAGATAGATAGATAGATAGATAGATAGATAGATAGATAGATAGATAGATAGATAGATGATGGATGGATGGATGGATGGATGGATGGATGGATAGATAGATAGATAGATAGATAGATAGAGATAGAGAGATAGAGATAGATAGACACTTTCTGTCTCTCTCAGATATATATATATATATATATATATATATATATATATATATATATATATATATATATATATATAGAGAGAGAGAGAGAGAGAGAGAGAGAGAGAGAGAGGAGGAGGGAGAAAGGATGTTATAATGATCAAATAATGTTTGATAACCTGGTTGGGTCATTTCTATCATATCATATACTGTTTTTTTATGCTTTTTATTAAAATCTCAGTTTCATGCCACATCTGTAATTATTATGTTGTTGTTTATTAGAAAATCACAGACAACCAGAGGAGTATTGTTTATGATTTTTTTTATTATCACCCATTTTAAAAACCTCTATTTATATATATATATATATATATATATATATATATATATATATATATATATATATATATAGAGAGAGAGAGAGAGAGAGAGAGAGAGAGAGAGAGAGAGAGTATATTCTATGTCTCTTCAATCCACTTTACATACAAAACTATATTCTAGCATCCTCTCCACATGCCTTTAAATTAAATCCAAAACGAGTTCCAGCGCACACCCTGACCGCTGGCTGCTTTCCCTCACACATGGGGCCTTACTCTATAAAAGTCACCTGTGCTCACTTTCCCACACATTCATCCTGGCTTGTTAGTCATCAGTCTATTAAATCTAATTTAAGCAGTTCACCTGTGCTAGCCAGGGGGTGGTTGTGTCCCGGGGACAACTTGGCTTGAGTGATGTGTTGATGAAGTAGGAAGGCTAGCGAAGGGTCAGGCCTGTAGACACTTGCTCTGACACCTAGAGAATGGAGTGCTTCATTAGTAAAGATAAGAACGAAAGAGGCTAAGATGATAGAGAGGTTTAATTTTCTGTTGCTCATCTCATCTATCTGGCTTCCACTGCAATAATAAGAACAATACATATAATTACACCGATCTAGTATTTTCTATTAGCAGTATGCAAAAAAGTTATTAATTTTATTATTATTATTATTATTTTATTATTATTATTATTATTATTATTATTATTATTATTATTATTATTATTATTACAATACCCATTTCTTCGCCATTTCTATATTGCTCATTTATCTTTAGGGGGCACCAAATTATTTTCATATAAAAATGCATTAAATTACATTGTATTAAAATACAGTTACAGTCTAACTATGTTTAAGATATGTTTATTGATTTGTTTTTCTGCAGTGTGAAAGTCTTAATAAGACTTATATTTTTCTCTCTCACATAATAGTGATGGGAAGATTAGATTATGGTGACTTGTTTTTTTAAACGGCATTCATCAAAATAAAAAAATCATTAGTTCAATTCATTCCTTTGATCAGAAATAAAATAAAATGTTACATTTTCAATAAACAGATCCCCCAACACTTCTACATACACAAACCTTGACTATAGTCCCAATAATAAAATTCCCAAAACTGGCATTGCAGCTAAGGATAAATTGTTGATTAACAGAATGAGTAGCTTACCTAATGTTTTTTATGCTGTGGACGGGATTCACGTGACAAAGGAACAACTTGGACCATGGGACTTTTAATGGACTAGTCAATTCTGTTTTTCTGTTTTGCACCGAACGGCTCGGACTAGAAGAGTCGAGTGGTAAACTACTTAATTCTCGTTCCTATACATAACCTAGAGAGATTTTGCGATGCTTCGGTCAGTTAAAAATAAACAAATCAGTCTTTGAGACAACTTGTTCTACTTAAGTCACATTAAAGAATCTTTAACTTTTTCCAGCTGTTCTGCACTTGATAATTAATGATCTATACTAATATATCTATATTTTTGTCTCATTAAAAATATTGTTTTGTTGATAAATCAGGGCCTGGTTGTAAAACATTCACGTTGCCCTAGTTCTGAATGAAAATAAAGTCTTTAATGGTACATTGGGCGTTAACCCAGACACATATTTCTGACCAGAAAAGGGAAAATAAAATTTGCCAGTAAAGTCACTTTCAAGACCTTACTGTCTTCAGACTGTCTTCAGACAAGAGAAAAACAGTTTCATTTATTCTCACTTAATAATAGCCTTTGCACTTTAATCAAACTTTCCAAAATTATACACAGTGTATGATAGAACAACTGTTAAAATGTAGATCCTAATTATTCTGACAGGCAAAAATGTATATATATTTTTCACCCTAAAAACCTATTAGTGGTACAATCTTTTTTAATTGTATACAATAATTGTATGATTAAAGACCATCAGCATATATTACGAAGACACTTTTTAATATTTCAGGTACAGTATGTGTATTGATCTATGAATGAGAACGTAATGGTAACAAACCACACACAGACACACAGATAGACAGACACACACACACACACACACACACACACACACACACACACACACACACACACACACACAAGGATGTGGGCTGTTTCCTTGCATTAAGCAAGAGGTTGAGGACATTCTTGCTCAGTGAGGCGTTGCTTCAGTCCTCTTCTTCTCTGTATTTGTTAAGCACTGGGAATAACGTCACACCTAATCCACTGAATGAATGTGCCTCTGCCTCCCAGCTGCCTCGCAGCTCCGGATACTGTTTCATTAACTCGGAAAAGTGCAATGGTTGGCCTAGCAGTAGCTGTAGAGCAGTGGAGGTGGGATTTCTTTACAGACTCACTCAAATCTTTTGCTGACAAGCTGAGCTCATCATAAAAGCACCTCGCCATAGTAAAAACGAAAATGCAGTATTTCTCATACTGTTCCTTTTGGCCAAATGTTAAAAATTTATTCATTATAGTTATGCTCTTTAAACACTTATGAAAGGAGTGTGTGCTACTTTCACAGTGTCAATTACTTAATTTTAATTGAATACCAATCTCCTACATCTTTTTATTTCTGGCCCATCTTCTAATTCTTCTTTATTACTCCACCCTGTTTGCAACATTTATTTACTGCAGCACCATAAGCAACAGTAAAATACTTGCAATGCATCCTAAGCAAATACATTACTTAAGCAAGCACTCACCATACCCAACACCTCTCTAAATCAAGTCAATGCCAGTTTCAATTACTGTCAGCTTGGAGTGCGCTGTGCTGGGGGGAAGCCAGAGTCTGAAGTTTCATAACCACAGTAAAGCTGTCGAACCTACCAATTTTTTCAGAGTAAAAACTCTGAAACTTCATTTGTAGAAATTCCTGCCACAAACATTTCTGCATCCTGACAAAAAAAAACAAAAAAACATAAGTAAAACATGCTACTCACAGTCATTAATAATCCATTACTTATGGTGATTCTTTTTTTGCATGCTTTTCATTCCCCATTCTTTCTCTCTTTTTCCTTCTCCCAGTTAAGTGCAAACTGTATTTGTGCTTCGTTTTCTTTGGCAGTTCTCTCAGGTTTGCGGTTTTATGCCTATGCAGATGCTCAGGGCATCAAGGCTGTGAAGCTCTTTTAGTCTCACTACACTTGAAGAGATGCGAGTCTGAATCAGTGTGCTTCTTAAAGTGATGAGCTCTCCCACGTCTTTTTTGTTTATTTATTCATTTGTGGGTTTCCCTCCAGTCTGTCAGCATTGCTTTTACACTCAGCCTACCTGCCACGTGTGTGTGCTGGCATGATTAATGCTTTGTGAAAGGTAAATGTCCTGGCATTTGTAATGATTTTCATCTGCACATCACTAAAGAATGTTTACATAAGAAGAGACGACATGCCGCACATTTACTAACTGCTTAAATTATTTTTTTCATTCTGTCTCTATCCTAAGCATCCAGAGATCATCAAGTTTTTCGTATGTCACTGGTCTCTAAATTGCTGATACCTGCTGTACAGAATCGCTGCCTGTGTTTGCCGATTAATAGCCCTGCATGCTATTCAAAAACAAATAATAGCAACTTCCCCTGGAATCTAAGTCAAAACAATTGTAAGGCCGAGCATGTCCACAACACCCTGGCCAAATCAGCACCAGATGTCTCCTGAACCGTTCCTCTTCTCTCCTCTCACCTCCCCTTTTTTTCGTCTCTTTTGCTCTTTCCTGTCTGGAATTCCACATTCCTTGTGGATGGGGATATGTGAAGATGGTGGTGGTTTGGGCACCCTGAAGAACATTTTTATTGGTGATTTATTTAGTGGGATTTTCGGACAAGTCCTTCTCTGCTGAGTTTTATCAGGACTGAAAAATGAGCATTATCATTTTCTAAACACTGTAATGCTCAGTTTCCTTTGGAATCGAGCCAAACCAGGAAAGAGATGCGCTGAAAAGACCTGAAAAGCCTCTTTACAAGCCTCGCTCCACTCCCCTCTCTGCATGACTCAGTGTGAGCCTTTCTATAAGCCCGAGCTCGCTTCTGCTCATCTCCGTATGGAGTGAGAGTATCTGCTTTGGCCAAACAGACAGTAAATTGACCACTATGGCCCACCCAAAGTTGTCCAGCACCCTGCCTGTCGACACACTCCATTCACACTGTTCCCTCATCCAGGGAGAGAAAACTAATTTACTTTTCCACTTGAGTGCAGTAAGAAAACTGCTGCCCTGCAGTGACTAAACAAAGCAGCCACTCGAGAGATGATAGCAACTCTTCAGGCAGCTACTCTATCCTCAACCAGCCTAGAAGTTTAAAGATATCTAGTGAAAGAGTACACATGCATACTGTAGTCTAAGTGATAACAAAAAAAAGCCTCTCAATATTGTCTTTAAGGCTCAGGAGTGACTCAAAGCTCCACTAAGGGGTCCTCAGAGAGTTTGAAGTGTGAGAGGTTTGGGGTTGATGGCTATGCATTTTTTTCATTGTTACTTGCTAAGAGTGGCGATTGGCAAGCAGCACTTAATAAGGGGCAACACAGCATTGTGGAACCAGCACTGTAAAAAAATTCGAATGAAAAAAAGAAAAACACCACAATTGCTTACTATTAAAACTAATACCACTATTATTGAAAAAATATTAAATAAATAAAACTTTTACTATTAAATAGACCTTTACACCCGACATCCTCCTCATCATATTCTACAACTGTTATTTATGCCACAGCATTTTAGTTATGTTGCTCCGTTGTATTAATTTTTTTCCTGTCTACTCTCAAATCTGAGAGTAGAGATTGTAAACGTCCAGTGTAGTGGGGCTGATGTGGGGGGGGGGGAATTGTGGGAAGGAAAAGCTCTCATTGCCAGGGATCAGCTTGTGTAAACATTCAGGTTAATGAAGCTCACCGCCCCTAATCCCTTCTTCCCCACTTACCTCCCCCCTCTTGTCTAGCTTAATCCAACTGCACAACCCCAACCTGTCAATCAAGTGGCCCTAGGGTCCATGTTTGTGTGTGTGTGTGTGTGTGTGTGTGTGTGTGTGTGTGTGTGTGTGTGTGTGTGTGTGTGTGTGGGGCTGTGGCTGTTTGTGCTCAGGCAAGCTTAAAGGAGTTGTATCAAGGGTGAATTCTGGGCCCAAGTTCTGCTCAGATCCAGATGAGGGTTTAGAAGTGCACACTTGTGAGTAAGTACACAATTCTAATCAACTCCACATGACAGTGGTTCAAATAGAGATATTTCTGCAGCCCCAGAAATGCTTACATCATGACCCGCTGCTCTGAGTTTCAGAAAAGGGGCATTTATTGATGAGGTATGAGGAAGGATATGGAAAGCGTAGTGGTGTGGACTTTTTTTCTTGCCACACATAAGGACAATACTGAGTACCAGCT
The DNA here is from genome assembly GCF_014805685.1 of Silurus meridionalis. Taxonomy (NCBI): domain Eukaryota; kingdom Metazoa; phylum Chordata; class Actinopteri; order Siluriformes; family Siluridae; genus Silurus; species Silurus meridionalis. Next base: position 14,241,955 of record NC_060884.1, on the reverse strand, counting down.
ATGGAAATGCACGACATTGGGAGTTTCATTTTTCAATAACATCAGCTGGTTTAGTAGGACTATGGTTATCGCTATTTGCTTTTTGTTACCATTATTTATTTAGCTCTGCAGTGTCAAATGTTAGTGTGTGTTTTATAGGCTGTATGAAGTTGCCTTGAGAAGGAAAACCAAGGTGATACCTGCTCTTACTTTTAAAAGTGCATGTAAGAGATTAAAGATTTTGACATCTTTAAAAAAAATAAATAAAAATAAATAAATAATTTTCTTCCAGGGAAGTTATGCATTGCTATACCAAAATCACTTTCACTTTATTGGGCACCAAGCAAGATTCAAACAGATTTTTTAATAAATTATTCATAAAAGCATTTGCAATAGAAATGTGGAAATTCATGAAAAGCGTCCTGCTCCTGAATGTATTATGAACTATTTAGACAAAAGTATTGGGACAACTGACCTTTCCAGCCATTTGTGTCACTTCCCCAAATCTGTTCCAACATAACAATGCCACTGTGCATCAAGCTCAACTAAAATATGGACTGGCCTGCTCCAGATCTCTAACTTCAACCCTATTAAACACCTTTGGGATAAATTGGAATGCTGACTACACCACACCTCTCACCCTACATCAGTACCTGACTTTACTAACATCCGTTTGGCTAAATGAGCACAAATCTCCACAACCACACTCCCAAATCTCTACTAAAGAGTAGAAGCTATTTTAACAGTAAATAGGGATTGGCATGGAACAGGATGTTTAAGAAGCACATATGAATCGTGCATATAACACATATAGTTAGGTGTCCGCAGACTGTTGTTCATGTAATGTATTGTTTGTGGATTATTGTACTTTTCATATAGGTATAAAACATGCATTTAAATGTCTTAATTTAATCATGTTTGCAGCATTTTCCCTTGTTTAATTCACATGCCACTCACCTTGAAGTGAATCAAAATTACTTTTAGTATCTGCATTTCTACCGTTCCTTTCAACATTTTAAATTTGTATTTTCAGGTCTCTGTGACAGGAACACAATTTACAGCTGATCAACATTTCCGCATTTATGATTTTTTGTTTGGTTTCTGCAATCTTTTAAACACATGCTTAATACATTTAAAGATTGATTCATGAGATCCATAGTTTTCAAATCAGCTTTGCAATACTGATTAGACCAAATGTCTAAAAAGGGGAAGCCATGCATGCTTGATTCCCCCTCTAAATAGGAAGTATATCAAGTGGTATTTGTCTTAAATTTTATATATATATATATATATATATATATATATATATATATATATATATATATATATATATATATATATATATATAGAGAGAGAGAGCGAGAGAGAGAGAGAGAGAGAGAGAGAGAGAGAGAGAGAAAATGAATTGCTATTTAATATATATTAATAACATTCACAAACCTTCATAAAATTAAAGCCAAACACCACTGTTAAATAAAATAAATAAAACAAAAGTTTTTGGATGTTCAGTTAATGAAATACAATCACATCACACCATGGTGACTCATTATTTTCATGGTACACTTCCTACTTAGAGGGGGAAACAAGCGTGAATGGCTTCCCCTTTTTAGACTTTTTTTGTCAAATCAGTGTTGCAAAGCTGATTTAAAAACATTTAATAATCTTTGTTTGCAGAAACCACCTCACCTGTAGATTGTATTCTGGATATACAGTATACAGTATATAGTATATTTTCACACACACACACACACACACACACACACACACACACACATACACGTGTGTGTGTGTGTGTGTGTGTGTGTGTGTGTGCGTGTGTGTGTTTTTCAACCTCTCCATTTATTTTTGTTGCAGTTAATATGTCAAGAGACAGGGCTTGTCATGTCACTTAGAAACAAAAAATGTCCTTACTCGCAAAGACTTGATGCCCTGACAATTCCTTGAATTTTAAATAATCATCTCTTTCAAAAAAGCTTTACTAGATCAATGAAAGTGTTTGTTTTGACACCCCTGTTTGTAATTTAGTTATTATTAGGCTTCGATTGTTTAGAGCAGTCATGAAACAATACATTTCTTGTGAATGTTTTGAATTCCTGATTTTCTTAATAAACGCATTACTGTGAGCCTAATATAATATAGCTGTGCTTTTATAGAATGTTCATCAACACATTCTGACCATTTAATAATTTGACAGGTCTGTGGTAATACTGACATTATTGACATTATCATGTTTTTAACAGGATATCCCTGTTATTTCTTTCTAGCCATACCTTGGCAAAAGATCAGAAGGAGCATGCAACATTCGAACCATCGTTGGCATGACTAATATCTTGAGTATTATAATACCGCTCTTGCCTGTTTGTTCTCACACTTCTCCCTTTTCTTGTCATCTTCATTCTCTTCTCTTTTTTTTTTCTTGCTCACTCTGTCCACTTGGGGAGAGGAAGGAGGGAGTGTTTTATTATGGCATAGTTATTGTGATGATGTTGATTTATGTGCAGGCCCTCTCTCTTTTCACTCTTTACCCCCGTTCTCATAAATCAGACGAGTATAAAAAACTTGGCACTCTGCCACTCATGCCAAAGAGACACCTTAGGGGATGAGGGGAAGCCAAAGCACCTTAAGAACTTCTTGCTTTTATATTGGAACATTTTATCATCCCTTCATTTACCATCAGCAAAAGTTGTTACATGAGTTGCAGCTTTTTCTTTGTGCGTCTTTCTAAACTCTGCATCTTTCATACAGACAATCTGTTACTGTTTACCACTTCCATATTTCACTAAAAGTCTTTGCTAAGGCCTCAGAGGCCAATAAGAGTATGAGGCCAACTGACTTTGAACACAGTTAGACCCGAGTTTTTGTGTATATTTATGTATATGTGGGTATGTCATGAATGACTTGGGGGAAAAAGAGGCTTAAAGAGAAGAAAGAGGTGAAATTATAGCCCTTGAATGTCAAAAGATTCAGCCAGAAAAACATAATCAAGTGAGACAGGCTTTTCCGTCAAACCTGGTGCCCAGATTGTGATGTGCTACACCTCTGCGACAACCACATCCAGATCCACAAGGGTATCTGGGCGTCCCAAAGCAGATCTGTTCACCATCAAGCCACGTGAGTGATGATGATATGTTCTGTCTGAGCTTCGGTTCTCTGGGCCTCTTCAACTGAATCTTTATGGTGGGCCTCAACAGTTATTATTTCTATTAACAGGCATTTTATTTTCATCCCTGATGCCAGCAATCATTCGCACAGCTGGTTTTGCTCAGACGCCGCATGTTTGCTTAAACGGTACTTTGGAAAATGCCGACTGATATTTTCCCTTCAGTGCCCCCTTTTCCTCTCATCTTCTGTCTTTTCTTCATTCCCCTTTTTCTCCTTCATTACAATGTTTGTTTAAAAATAACTGATGTCATTTATTATTCACCTTTCAGTACTACTGGCTCATTCTTAAGTACTACAGTCCGATGTGTAGTTTACTGCTTGTGCTATTTGGGCAACAGTATATACTAGCATAAATTCAGAGGACATTTTAAGCTAGGAATAAGAAACTGTGGAAATAATGGTGAAATACTGGAACTGTGAAAATAAAAATTGTGGTTACATATGTCCTGGCATTTTTTGCCACATGCTTGTCTGTAGATGTTGATCAGGTTAGTTACAAATAGATTTATATGCTCAAAACAGATGATACACCATGGAAAAAGAAAAAATAGTGCATAAAGAGGCGAGTTGGAGTCTTGTGGTCTTGAGACCACATGAACGTGGCCATGGGCTGCGTCCGATTACTGTGCATCTCATCCAATGTTGCAGGCTAACACTAGGCTGGTGCCTTGTGTTGACTTTTAATCATTAATGAACCACTGGAAGAACGTCGCTAGGTTAAGTATTTAACCATGGTTCCTCCAGGGAGTGTGAACACAGCTTTGGGAACACTTTTGCATTGTCTAATCTCTGAATCACGTGTGTGATCAGTCGAATGGAAAGCGTCACTGGCAGCATCACTGGTGACGTCAAGACCAGAAAGCTATAAAAGCACATGCAGTGAAATCGGTGCTAACATCTGAAAATGGAAGGTAGCGCTGCAGGGATGCAGGTAGTGTGGCATGGAGACGCAGTGTCTCGCTCCCTCAGGGAACCATGGTTGCATACGTTACCTGGAGATGTTCCCCTTCAAGAACTCGAGCTGCGTCAACAATGCTTTCGGAACGAGAGTCTAATAATGCCAGCCTGACCAATCCCTGCCTAGTGTGGATGTGCATAGTTAGGTCAAAGGACAAAGGGGCCAGGAGTGGCACTAAGGTCAAGGCCATAAAACCTGATAAAGGTCAGCGGGGTGAACCACCGCAGTGTTGCAGATGTCTTGAATGGAAACTCCAGAGGACAAAGCCTTAGTGGGTGCCACACAGTCAAATGAGCTCTGACCAGGCCTGCTGACCAGTTCCGCAAACCATGGCCTGCCTGGCCACCGTGGGGCCACCAGGAGGAAATGGACTCCTAAAGGGGCTGGGGTTGTTAGGGATAACCAGAGGGGACAGTGCAATGTCTCTTGAGTCGCAAACAGGTCCACCTATGTTCTGTAAAATCTCTCACTGATTTGCTCCAACACATCTGGGTGGAGTTGCCCTTGTTTCGAGAGGGTGTCTGCTCCCTCGTTTAAGTGACCTGGGATATACACTGCCCTCAAGGAGAGCAGCTTCCCCTGGCCCCACATGACGATCTAATGTGCCAGCTTGTAAAGGAGGCGAGATCACAGACCCCCCTGGTGGTTGATGTAGGAAACCACCAAAATGTTGTCCATATAGACCAACACATGGTGGCCTCTGAGGCCTCCCTCCTGGAAGGAAATGCTTCAAAGCTCAAAGCATGGCTAGCATCTCTAGGCAGTTGATATGCCACATCTGATGGGGCCTTCCCCAGAGACCTTGGGCAGAGTGGATTGCCCCTCCGAGAGAACCCTTGGGCCCTGATCCACCACTGGAGGGGTCTCATGTGGAGGAGGCCAAGTGGAACCATATTGGACGCTGCTGCCATCAGACACAGCAGTCTTTGAAACTGCATCACAGTGATTGACTGGCCTTCTCTCACTCTCTTGACGGCTGTAAGGATGGTTTTGAAATTTCAAATGAGCAGGGGACAACTGCGCCCACATAAGCGCCCACACTCTTTTTGCTGTTCAGCCTTAACCCCAGCACTTCCATGTAGGAAAGAACGACATCTCGATACTGGACCACCAGCTGCTCCAATTGAACCAATATCAACCAATCGTCAATTTAATTTAGAATACAGACGCCCCAAAGTCTCAGCGGGACCAGTGCCACATCTACACAATTTGTGAAGGTGTGGGTGAGAGCGCAAGATAGAAGGACTTGGTATTGGTAAGCTAGCTTAAAAGCAAACTTTAGGAACTTCCTGTGAGCTAATGTGATGGACACATGAAAGAATGATCATGATTTATGATTTATTGTGACAAACAGTCCTTGGACCTGATTTGTGACATGACCTGATTCATGGTCAGCATCTTGAACCTGAGTCTCAAAAGTGAGCGGTTCAGGTAAATCTAGTATAGGACGCAACCCTCCGTCATATTTGGGAACTATGACATGCCGGCTGTAGAACTTGGTCTCTTTGACTGAAGGAGGGACCACCTCAATGGCCTTCCTCCTCAAAAGAGTATCTACTTCTTGTTCCATGACCAGAGCCTGCTCAGGCCCCGCCAGGGTGGGGTACACCCCGTTGAAACGGAGCAGACGAGACCAGAACTGAATCGTATAGCCTTCTGTCTACAGCGCTATACGATGCTATACTGAAAGTGGCAAGGTTCTCCTTGAGCAGGATCCTCAGGTGGTCAGGTGGTATATCAGGATTTTTGGCCGAAACTATTCTATTGAAGATGACAGTCCTCAAACCTGTCAGCTCCCGGGGCTTTGGCCTTTGCACCTCACAATGCCCAGCATGCTGGGTTGTGGTTGAGGCTGCGCCCGCCAAACAACCCAATGAGAGCGACGTGAGACATATGGCTGGTACTGCAGCAACATTTTTTTGGCCTCCTGGAATCTATTGACGACTGCATTAACAACGTCGCCGAACAGGCTGGTCGGCACCAGAGGGGCATCCAGGAGCACAGCCCTATCCATTTGTGAGTCATATGTGCCTCTCTGTGGACACCAGGGCAGCCATGAACCAGCCAATGGCCCTAGCAGTCTCCTATATAGCCCTGAGAGCTAATTCCATAGCACAGTGAAGCTCACGGACTTCCTGACCACCCAAGATGCCTCCCACGTCTAGTTTTCATTGCAGGTTAGCTTGATAGGCCTGCATCACAGCTATGGTGCATAAGCCATAAGCCTTGTCCACCAGCGCCGAAGGGGCTTGGTGGGCAGCGCCAGAGTTTTTAGGGATGACCCAGCACCTGGGGAGAGATAGCTAACCAGTGTCTCTTTAACCTGGGGCATAGTCCTGTAAACACACTCTTTTAGTACAACTATATTAGAATATAGCAACACTTTAGGACTGAAGCGACAGACCAAATAAAGCTTAGCCCAAGACCTGGACACCTCAGTCCAGGGAAAAGGGCAAAACCCGGAGTGGGGGCAGTGACGCAGTTTGCAGAAAGTGCTCATCGAGCTTACTGGATGGGTCAGCTTTCTGCTGATTGGCTTGCAAATCTTTCTCAACCTTAGCTATGGCATAGGTCACTTCCTCTAATAGCTCCTTAAAAAGAATTTGCCGAGGGGTTGTCCCTGAGTGCTCGCAGACCTCCATCCCCCCTCCACAGATTAAAAGAGGCGGAGCTGAGCTCTCATTGCAAAGGGAAGCAGAGGAAAGGCATGCTTCTGAACCTTTCAACAGAACACTGGACCTGGCAGGTAAGGAGGGAGAAAGAGACTAGCCCATCTCCAGACCCTCTGACAGGTCAATTTGCGAAACCCAGGTCCTCAGATGCCACTTTGCCTCAGCAAAAGCGGGGCCTGAACCACGAGGAGCAGGAGCACCCTACTCAAAGAGTGCGACATGCCAGCGCAATCTACACAGTTGGCTCCCTTGAGAACTGACCTAGCATGCTCTGCTCCTAGACAAGCGCTTTTATTTTATTTTTATTGACCACTTACCATAAAGACAAACACACAGAGAGCTTTCTGAACTAACAGAAGCTAGCACCGGTTTCACTCAATGTGCTTTTATAGCTTCCTGGTCATGACATCACTCCACCGGTGATGCCATGCTTTCCAGTGGACTGATTACACACATGATTCAGAGCGTGGACAACGCAGAAGCGTTCCCAAAACATTGTTGATGGAGCTCGAGTTTCTAAAGGGGAACTATTTTAATTACGTCAACTAAGCAAATTTCCATAACATAGCATAGTTTCCCATAGCATTACATAGTAACAAAGCATGGTTTCATTATAATTATTAATGGTAAAGTTTTCTTTTTTGCATGCAAGTTAATCATTAAATTAAATTTAATTATATTGTCATATTCGAATACAGTTACAAAGACTTTGCAAGACAATGGACAAAGACAGTAAAGCAAACACAGTAGACAAGAGGCAGATAATACTGTGGGTGTATAGATAGCACAACACAATTCCAATAAATAGTAATTGTAGGTCAAAGGGAAGGGAAATATTATTACAATTCTAACTATACTTTAAGCAATAAATATTAAGTAATTTGTGATACAGCTATATAGTGTATATGGCAAATTGTTTATATATGGACAAAAAAAATATGGATTAAAGTTTGTGAAAACCAGACCCAAAGATTTGTATGTGCTTTTTAAACATCCTACTTCAGAGTTAGTCTTTATTTGCTGTTATAATAACCTTCTGGTAAGATGTTCCACTGAAATGTGTGCCCAATCAACCACAAGGGCATAAGAAAAATAAGGTACTGATGTATAGTGCAGTCAGAAGTACAATTAATCCCAAAGGTGTTCAATAGAATTGTGGTGAGAGCTCTACAGCAGGCCAATTAAGACTTTGACTCCAACCCATGCAAACAATATCTTTAAGAAGCTCACTTTGTACACAGGGTCATCGTCATGCTTGAACGGGTTGGGTTTCCATGTTTAAGTGAAGGGAAATTGTTATGTGCCTACAAAATTGTTGTAAGAACTTGTACCACATATTGTCATTAAGACTAATGTACATTACATTAAAGAGCTTGTAAACTAAGGTAAATTGTTAATGCGAATGGGATCTTACACAGATTAAGTGTAAAAATACGCAGCATAAGTGTAATAATTGTAGTAGCTTTCAGCTTTGGACAGAGTACAACATGGACTTTCTGATTAATCTGCAGCTAATTACACAGTAATCTGTGAAGCAGTGAGTATTCTGAAACTTTTCTATCATAAACTGCATCGACCCTTTTTAGGACTCACAATCAGCAGTAGTTATTACTCCTAGTGTTTATCAATAAGCCCTCAATCCCCATGAACCTGTTGCCTTTTATCAGTTGTCCTTTCCCTTTCCGGACTACTACAAAGGCAGTTGTTAACAATTGTTGTCACAATTTGGCCCTTGTAAAAGCCACTCAGATTTGTACTTTTATACATTTTTCCTTTTTCCAACAAATCAACTTCAATAATTGAGTATCAGTTGTTGCCTACTATATCTCACACTTTGACAGTTGCCACACGATATTCAATATAATTTACTTCATCTTCCAATGTAAGGTTTGATTATTATAAGTTATTAGAAACAAAGATATAATAAGAAATCTTTTTAGTAATCATCTCAAACCAGCTTAACAACTAATGTTACTTTAAACTTTCATATATTGGCAAATATAAAATTACATAATGCCTTATGTGGTCAAAAAAAAAAATTCAAAATATCTATACATTTTCATTTCAGTGAAATAAGAACAGTTCTTTATAGCACGCGTCTCCAACTGTTGTACAAGTACCGGTTTTGTTTTGAAAATATTCTCACGGACTGGCTGGTGAGGTGTGTGTGTGTGTGTGTGTGTGTGTGTGTGTGTGTGTGTGTGTGTGTGTGAATGTGAATTTATAAGACCCAACACACACACACACACACACACACATACTTTCTGAGTTTCTTTTCTAAGTAAAGAATGTCATGGATATTTTATATTTATTTATTTGTTTTTTATACAAATTGTCAAACAGAAATACAAGCATCATTAAGTGCGTGTTAATAAAATTTGCCACGGTCCATGGATATTTGCTCTTTCTTTCTGTGGCAGCAAAAATAAAATTAAAATAAAAAAGGTAATTAAATAAAATTAATTATTTAGACATTATTTTACACTTTAGGTTTTTTGTGAAAAATTAAAGCCAGTGAAATTGCCTGTGTTAACAAAACCTGTGTAACATCAGGTAACTGATTTTAATTAACATGTTAGATACATAAAATAAATAATATAACCAACTCCTTCAGTAACATTTATTCACACAGCCAACATTTTCCTCCGAATTGTGTTTCTTTATATTGGCTGAGGGACACCAAGGCAATTTTTTCTCCATTCCTGAATTCTCCTATAATTTCAGTTTAGTTTCACCAGCGCACACCTTTAAAGAGTGACAGAGAGAGTCTGCATGAGGGAGAAAGCAAGAGAATCGATGATGGAGCTCATGTTTCTCAGTCTCAGATCGGATTAGCAGAGACTTTAAAGAGCACAGGGTGAGAGTAAAGAGCAAGATCAGAGGAGGTGCAGGCACATCTGACCTTTCTGTCTATATTTCTTCTCTCTCTCTCTCTCTCTCTCTCTCTCTCTCTCTCTCTCTCTCTCTCTCTCTCTCTCTCTCTCTCACACTCTCATCCACCATCCCACTTTTTCTTTTTCTTATAACCCCCACCACTCACCCACCCACACACACACACACACACACACACACACACACACACACACCCGCACACAGCTCACTTCCTTTCAAATGCCTTCCTTTTCAGACTTTCTCATATTATCTCATTTTAAATCAGAATTCCATTTATGCTTCACTAAAAAAAGAAAGTATGAATCTTTCAGTGAGGCGTGCAGACAGGACTGGGCCAGAGCTTCAGAGCTTTATGACTCCCTGTTGCCCTATCAGTCCAGGCTGAGTCACTCTCCCAAATTTCCTCTCTGCTCTCCTCGGCTCCCCTCTCTAATCATCTACTTGATGTTGCTCCCATTACCTACAAATCTAGAACAAAGCTGGGAGAGATAAGCAGTGAGTGTGTTTTAATGGGTAGTGGATTTCAAAAGGTGTTCTGAGGTTAAGTTTAAATGAACAGCTGACTGAACACTTGCCATAACACCAATTAAAATGTCACATTTTAACTGTCCTCCAATGTGCAGACCTTACAAAAGCAGCATTATCACCTCTATCTTCTACAGTAATACAGTCCTTGAGCAATACACTCTGTTAGTAAACCCAGAGCTATGCTGCTAATCAACTTAATCACCAAAGTTTTTACTTAATTGTCCTATTCCTAGTTCCCACCAATAACCGTATATTAGTAAGTTAAACATTTGGACCTTAAGGCCATTTTAACTTGTCTCGTAATTAAGTTAGCCACTCCAAAAATACGGCAGACGTGTGAATTATTGATAAGGTATCAAATTCCTGCTGAGTTTGGGAATTATCAATAATGGAAAGAGTCCATCTGGTGTCATGGAATGGATGTTAGGTTCCCATCCCAACCCCCAATTCTCACTTTCTCATACGCACACACACACACACACACACACACACACACACACACACACACACACACACACACATTTCTATATAAATGGACACTGCACAGGCATATCATACTTCAGAATAGCAATTTTAATTCCATGGATATTAAAGAAGAGACTGTATTTCTCAGGGTATGTTTGAGAACACAAAGCAGCATAAAACCTTCTTGGATCTTCCATTAAATTATTAATGAGGCTAATTAATACTTAGCTTACACCTTAGTCTAAACCAAATTTGACATACATTTGCTGTGTTTTATATATATATATATATATATATATATATATATATATATATATATATATATATATATATATATATATATATATATATAGCTGCAGTTTGTTTTCTTCTCTTTTAGTTATTGTGACAAATATAGCACACACACACACACACACACACACACACACACACACACACACACACAGAGTGAGAAAAAGAGAAAAACAGTGTGAGAGAAAGAGAGAGATATGGGGCTATAGAAAAAATTATTTTTGTAAAAAAAAATGATAAGGTTATATTCAGGTGTAAAAGAACTCAAAGTTTTTAGGCAAAATTCAAGCACTTATGGAAATAAATTCTCTGGTCAAAGTTGAAAAACATCTTCAGCTTCTTTGCTCAAGCTAAAGTGCAAAACTGTAAACTCTTACATGTCTACAAGAATGTGATAAAACAAGGAATTAGCCCTGTAATGTGTAATGTTACCTTGTGAAAATGTGTGAACGTTTCATGTGAAGTGTCTAAACCGCACTCAGTAAAATTCACCCATGAATCACGTTCCCATGTGGAGTTCATGTGACCGATCTGTAATGGACTTCTCACCTTCGCTTATCTGATTGTATAACAAAACACAGATGTAATATTTGAGTGCCAGGATTAGTACTCAGAATTGTGAAATTGTTTAAGAATAAAACTCTATGTATTCAAACTCTAGATATTTATTTTTTAAAACTCCAACATGTCATTTTTGATGTATTTAATTCATATGGTTGCATCAATGTTAACAATAAATAAAACAATAACTCACACAGACTTGCTTTGAGGTTACGCAGGGTACAGCAGTAGGTTTTGCAGCCTTGTTCTGATTATATGTGGTTTTTAGTAGTGTTCCAATGTCTGTTCTTCTCCCCCACAGACAGAGCCATAAACACACTCAACACACAACGACACATAACCAATAAAGTCACTTCATGACTGCTCAGCTGCAAAGACATATGCACTGTAAAAGCTCAAAGGGTGAAAAACAAGAAGATAAAGGCCAGAATGTTGGTAGAATAAGACATATAGACCTGCTGTGTCTTACATATGGTAGATATTCATATTGTACTGTATATTTCTGACATTGTCCATACGAATCTCTGTCAAGCCTGTGCATTAACCAGATCACCTAATGCATTTCGTTTTAGTGCTTAATCTCCTACACAGTGCTAGCCGCGATTGTGTTTTGATATGCCGTTTTTATTGTTAAACAAACTGTCCATGTACATAGAGCATGTGTGTCTTTTTAATGACAATAATAACCCTGCATTGTCACCCAGGAGCTCCTTGGAAATGTTATAATCATAAAAAAGAGCAGTTTCTTGCAGACGGTTTGTTCAGCATTAAAGTCGTACATATGATAACCAGCTGCCGCAGCTCAGCAAGACCATAAAGGACAAATCTCAAGACATGGCTTCAGCCGGAGACACCTTAAACACACTAAGACAGTGAAAGAGAGGCATTTTTTTGAAGAGCAGTAAACTGCAGGTGAGCATAGAAAAAGGGTGGGGGCAAAGTACCAAAGAGTGCACAGGTTCTCATGGGTTTTTTTTTTTTTTTGCCTCTATGTGCTGGGAGGAGTTTTCACATAGGTTTGAGTGACAAGACAATACTGGAGAGAGAAAGGAAGAACGACAGAAAGAAAGATAGAGAGAGGTCGGAGAAATGCACAGCCCAGAGCCAGATGGCGAATGGAGAGAGAAAAGAATCTTTTTTTTTCCCCTCTCACACCTACTTTTCCTTCTCTTGTCACCTGGGGCTACAAAAAGCTCAAGCCTCAATTACCTGCCCTACCCTCTTCTCTCTTTGCAATAAGAAAAGAAAATTGAATTAGCAGTATCCCTCGTTCTCTCTCTCTCTCTCTCTCTCTCTCTCTCTCTCTCTCTCTCTCTCTCTCTCTCTCTCTCTCTCTCTGGCTCTAAAATCACCAAAGGGACACTTACTGCTTCTCCATAAACAGTTGGCATACCTGTCCTCTTAAATAATCAATAGCAATACATTAAGCAAATGATCCCATTATGCTCCCTGCACACTTCCCACCAAACCCCAGAGCCAAAATCTATATGAGCATATGTACCTCAGTCTGGATATTGATGAGAACATGTCACTCTTTAACAGACATCGATAAAAGACCATTTACAGTATACCATAATTCTCTTGAAACCCTGATTCTGATTATTTTTTCATTTTCTGAAAGTAGGTTCATTTATGGTAACATTCTTTTTGGTAGCATTCAGTCATTTACACGATGACACGTTTTCTGTGAGTATGATATGATTCAGTTTCCTTTCTTTATGTTTTCCGGCATGGGAAAGTCTTCAGGAAAGAGTACTTTACCATCTTTTCTGTAACATGACAAGCTGCTTTTTGTTTTATTAAATTCAACAGAAAAATGTCTGAGGAGGAAATGACTAGGCATTTTTTGCTTCAATTATGTAAGTGGAACCAGGAATTAAGAACTCTCTGAAACATTCCATAAACATTTTCAAGTGGTATAAGAGGAATAAAACTCTTCAGAACTTGTTAGTGGAAAATAATGAATGTAATTGTAATGTTTTGCATGGAGATGAATCACATCACTCCAGTGCTTACTTTTCTACTACGCGACATCCTGTTTTTTCCCTGACATCAAAATCTCAAAATCAGGAAAATCACAATATGTCAATTTCATTGTGTTTAATGAAGCTAAATATGCAGGCTATGCAGGCTAACAAAATATTTTTTACTTCGTATCTAGAAAATGGTACCAGTAGACTATAACCTATAGATCAGTATGTTTAATACTTGAGCATATTAAAAATTACATTTCTAGAAATGTAAAAGCAACACATTTACTTTGACTGGAGAAACATTCAAACAGGGTATTTGTAATTTTAATGTACTTTCTACCACTGTATGTACGTATGTATGTATGTATGTATGTATGTATGTATGTATGTATACAGTATAGAGTATGTATGTATCCTAAACGCCCATGTCAATTACCTGTTCTTTTTCTCCAGAAAACTTCATGGACTTCATTTGCCCAATAAAGGCTGTTTATTTTTTCTTTTCCTCCACCCAGACATAACAGCACACTGTAATATTACAGTATAAATTTAATCGAAAACCCAATCCAGAAAAACAAGCTTTTTTAATTGTTTGTAGAAGAGATCAGTCAGAGGACCTCTGCCTGAGTGACCTCCCGACCACAGCCCAGTACTAAGGAAACAAAGCGGAGCCATCCATTTTGTTTCCAATGAGTGCATGTGTGCATCTGTTTTGAAGCCTTTGCGGACACTGCAAAGAAAAAAAGCAGCTTTCTCCACACTGAGCACACTGCAGTGGGCAAGTTTCAGAAGAAGCACTGTGTTTTTCTAATAAACTGACTGCGATATTAAAGGAGAGTTTTTTATGATGGTTAAGTATTTGAATGTGCTTATTTTTTCTGATCTATGTGACCAAGATATTTTTTGTCACCTATGACCCTTGTACGATGTGACCCCTTCAGAAAGGATGAAAGTTTAATTTTCTCTCTCTCTCTCCCTCTCTCTCTCTCTCTCTCTCTCTCTCTCTCTCTCTCTCACATTGTTTTTCTCTCTTTCTCCCTCTCTCTCTGTCTTTCCTTTTCTACCACCCTTGGCGTGTCAAATCTGGTTCGTATTGTAAGACAGCGGGGGTCTTGAATCTTTCTAAACCATGGACATGGTTCCTCTTCAGTAAAACAAGAGATGATCGTAGAACATCAGTTCTAAAGAAGCATAGTATAAGAAAAAAACTATACATAACATGGAGAAAAAAAGTTGTTCTCTGATAAATGCCATACACTGGAAAGAAATTACATAATAAATGATAGTAATAAATGATACAGTCAGTTCCAAGAACTAATTACAAAATATATATAATGACTTTTCATTCGTAAAACATTTCTTAGTTTTTATTTGCCATTATAATTATTAGGTTTTAAATTCCAATATTTTAGCATAAAACCTAATTTTCCACATTGGTGGACAATAACTTAAATAATCACAATATTTCATTTGGGGTAAATCTTACTTGACTACATTTTAATGCTTGATATCTTATATTTTACTCAACTGCAGTTAAAAAAAAAACAACCATTTTCCTTGCTACTTTAAAGGGAATAAATAAATTGCATTAAATAATAGCCTGTCGCAAGACCACAACCTTAACCCCACACTTCTCACAAGGGGTTTAACAGGGTAATGATACTCTTACTGTGTGCCTGTAACAATAGAAAGCCCTCTTCGTAAAAAGGTTTGATGCGCAGAAAAATGGAATGTTGAACTGCATAATGCGTTTTCATAGATCTGTACTTTTATTGTCTGAAACTTAAATACACCCGAAAGCAAGCGCTTTTTTACTCTTAATTGAGTAGAAATGTAAAAGGTGTACTATTACTTTTACTGCAGTAATATATAAGCAGGGGATTTTTACTTTTACATGTATTTCATCCTCCACTGTTGAATACATCATGTTTTGGATTTTGATAACCTGAGGTTTATGAGGTCCTCATGAGTCCCTAAATTACAGCTCATGGTAATTTCTTTTACTATATAAAAAGTTTTTTGTCAAATAAAATGTGTCCTTTTTTCCAATTTCAAAGTAAGTTACAGCGGTTCTACAGCATCAAGGGCAAATTTTTTCACATTTTCTTATAGTAATAGGATCAAAATAGGTTATAGGCAGAAAACCTTAATTTTGGTTTCAGCCTGCCAGGCATTTGTCATATTGTCAAAGTACAGAGTAGTTTTCCAAATACAGTAATTATTAACTCTTTCTTTCTTTCTTTCTTTCTTTCTTTCTTTCTTTCTTTCTTTCTTTCTTTCTTTCTTTCTGAAAACATGTTTGGATGAACTGCATGTTCATTCTCAACATATCCACGTCAGATGAAATACGAGCTAGTAAGCATGAGTAACCGTATTCACTTGTTTCACCATTGCCTATAATCTTTTGTAAATGATTTTCCATTTCCGTAAAGTTTAGGGGGTGTAGAAGAATGTCTTCAATCCAGTTCTAAAAATCATCCCTCTCTCTCTCTCAGGTTTCAGCAGCCTGTTTGTGCTTTTGTTGGGCTGCTTACTGTTGTTTTGGAGTTCTCACATGGAGATGCACTAATACATTGTCTCCCAAACAATGCTTTACCTCCCCAGGTCATTTAAAGCACCACTTTTCTCACTGCCCCTCCTTGCTTTAGCGATCTTATGGACACAAAGGCCGAACCAAAAGTCCGTGGTATATAGCACCGGCTCTGTTTTTCCACTCACAGCATCGCCTTTGCCGGAAGCGGTGTTGAGAATCCCATATCTTGCACCAAAATGTTCCATGAATTATCATAAAAGGATGCAGCAGGTCACACATGTGAAAACAGTGTGTCTTGATTCAGGAGTGCCTCTTTCACATATACTTACTCACACACACACAAACACACACACACACACACACACACACACACACACACACAAGCACGCAGACTTTGACAGGAACCAAGAGTCCAATATATCATAAGAGTGTGATGGTGACCACACGCTGAGACTATTATCAAAGTAAACACACCGCAGTGCTTCATTGCTCCATAGAGACAGTAGAAAAAGTGTGTTGACATGGCAGACATTTAAAGTACAAAATAAGATAGACTCTGTATGTGAACCTCGGGGTCAGGTGCATTTGTGATTGCCGTGGGAACAAAGAAAAGGCGTGTGAACATAACTCTCTCACCTCTGGGCTTGAAACTTACTCTCTTTCTCTCTCTTTCTCTCTCACACACACACACACACACACACACACGCACACACACACACACACACACACACACACACACAAACACACACACACACAAACACACACGCACACACACACAAACGCACCTTAATACTCTCATAAGCCCCTGTTCATTATAAAGTGCTCAGACCCCGCGTGTGCCCTTAACTTTATTGGAAATCATTTGTGGCCTATTAATCTTAACAGGACAGAACAACTGTCAATCACATACAACTGACTTCAGTGCTATCATAATCATTCCTATCAAGTGAACAGTTTGGGTGTGTAGGCGTACGAAACTGTAAGTTATGACTAAAAAAAACTCAGTCACATAGGAAGTACTTCACACCATAACAAGTCATTATTAAAGAAAAGCTCATGGGAAAATCAGACAGCACCGTCTCAAATACCTGCCTCCAGGTCAAAGCTGAACCCGCCGTTTCCGACAGCACATAGTTGGAAATGTTCAAAAACACACGATTGTTTATTAAGTGTGGGAATGGGAAGCTGAATGTCAATCAAGCACCTAAAAAGAGGGTTAATATGTGAAACATGGTTTTAATGCAGATTAACATGGCACTAAGCAACTGGGACTGGCAAGAAGGTACGTGTTTAATGCTAGCAATATAAAACAACAACAACAACATTTTATTATTAGATTAATTACGATGGGAAGCTTTTCTAAAACAGCAACAGAAAAAAACAAGTGAATAAATTAATTTTCCTTTTAATTTTATTATTTCTTTCACAATCATTAAATAAAATTGCTAGTCAGTTTGATGCAAACAATTCCTGACCTACATTCCTGGACCCATATGGACCCAAAATGACAACAGTTTAAGCTTTTGATAGTCTTAACAAATAATCATTGAATAACCATCGGCAGAAAAGTTGCAAGAATTAAATATTGTAGATAATTTCCTGTTCTTTTAATGCTGGTTAAATTTATCAGCTTGTTATCAGGCCCTTAATAAGCTGCATTAGGTGTGTCCAAAATAATGATAAAACTTTTGAGAATAAATAATATAATTTTGAAAGATTTTGTACACCCATTTTGCGTACAATGAATAATATATAAGTTACATTTTCCTATTTATAGCTTTACCCCAGAAAAGGTTACTGCAGCAAAAGTAAACAAGCAAATGCTGACTCAGGCGTTATTTTGTTTCATTGCTACTCATCTGTTTTTACAAAAGTACTAAATATATTTCCATAATGGCCTTGCTATTTGTTTATTAACCTGTTTGTTTGTTTGTTTTGTTTGTTAAATTGTTTGTTTGTTTGTTTGTTTGTGTTGGTGTACATGAGGGTACATGAAAACTGACTAAATACAAAAATTTTGCCAGTCACTACCCAGAGTGAGGCGTCTTAAAGGACCTGATGGTGATGTTTATAGTAAGGTGAGCTATGACCATGCAGGGTCAGCCTGTACTCCTGAGAAGTCCCTTATATTTGAGGTTTATGGTCTGCAACATCTGTTGTAATTTCTGTCAAATTGAACTTTTATTACCTGATCATTAAAGGCTTGGCAATGGAAAAAACAGATGTCTGCGGTGTTCTTACCACTACTATGTTTTTTATGGCATGGGTGAAAATTGAACCAAAGGGAGCCCCCTGTGTTATAAAATTAAGGCGGAAATCATTTCCACATTCCTAAGACAAGGGGAGCAGTATTGCTGTGCCCAGTAAGAGGTGGAGGACTGAATGTGTGAGGGGTTAAAGGGGAAGGCCTGCCCACTGAACTGCTGAAAAAGCCACCAGAGACAGAGAAATATATAGATAGGAAACTGAGATAGATTATTGCTACAGAAGAATGACCTGCTGTGAAGAGTTTCAGTGTGTTTGTCGGCACTGCCTGGTTCAGTGTTGCTCGGACTTTATTAGCTTTGTTTATAATTTGGAACATGACCACAAACCAAAAACACAACAGCAGAAACAAAATCACAACAACATTACCTCAAAAATAGGCACAGTCCTTTCCACACATCATATGCTTGTTGCTGATTGGATACAGCGCTCATCATTTGGCGAGACCACAGAAAATTGAGGCTGGAGAAAGTTTAGAACAGGGGTCACCAACGTGGTGCCCGCAGGCACCAGATAGCCCGCAAGGACCACATGAGTAGCCCGCGGGCCTTTTCTAAAAATAGCTGTTTTCTACTTTGTTAAATCATTGTTGATGATTATTATGAGAAATCATTAACATGATCAGTGTCTTCACATAGATGAATATCATTAATTATTAATAATAACATATAATAAAAGGTAAATTGAGAAAATGTGTTATTTCAGATCAAACTAAAAACTGTGTATCAAACTAGTAGGCCTTCACATTAATCGGTACCCAAGAAGTAGCTTTTAGTTTCAAAAAGGTTGGTGACCCCTGGTTTAGAATAACAATAGAAATTATAGTCCAAAATCTACACCGATTTCATTCATGTTTACTTTTAGTAAGAACATTTATAGGACGTTATTATAGATATGCTGTCAAATTTGTATGCCATTAATATGAATATGTAAACATTAAAAATATTTCTTCTAGTCACACTCCATGTCCACTTATCAATAAAAGGATGTTCAGTGAGGACCTAACCTCTTCCACAATAATTCTGATATATTTTTAAATGTTTGTTTTTGTGCATGAGGTTCAGCTGTTGTACTTTTTAATTTTGTTGTTTTGCATCTTCATATTTCCTCTTGGGTTTCTCACTTTTTATGTTTTCACTTTCATAATATGTTTTGCCCTTACATGTCTGTACTGGGTCTAGAGGAACAAATCAAGGGTCACATAAATGGTTGAAATGTAGTAGTTAGTATAAAAGTAATCCAAATAAGCCTACAAGTATGCAAAAAAGGTATATCTAAAAATAAATAAATAAATAAATCATATTAAGTGCAATCTCTCAGTATAGGTTAACTACATAACATATTTTATTAAAGATTCAGAAATAACATAAGCTAGCGATTGCACAGGTATTACAGGTATCAGTTAATTCTTTTAATATTTTGGCTGTTGACTATCATTTTTGAGATTTCATGATTTTGAGATGCAGACACTTTTTGAATACTGATTTGCATAACAGAAACTTATAACCTGTTGACAAGACAATTAATTACAAATGTCTAGCTCTGGTATCTGTGTAATAGCTTGTTTGTGCAACTTACAAAGAGGAAGACAATGGCTGCTTTTATTTTCCTCATAGTTCAAAAACCAGCCAGAGGTCTTAGCGTGATTACTCATAAATGAACAAATTCATGTCTGGGTCATGTTGCTTAACTGCAAGCACAGGTATGCTTACGGCATTCTTCCTTATGCCATCCATGAACTTGATTTGACATTCAGATTTTATGGAAGGGAAAACACTGGAGTCCATTCACCATAATTCTATGAAAGTAAAACAGGGAAATGATACCTAAAATTAGACAGGTGGAAGTTGAAGCATTAAAGCATTGTAGTGCAGTACATGAAACAGTACTAGTCAAAAGTTTTCACAGACTTTCTCCTTCAGGTCTTTCTTTTTTATTATTATTTTAAACATTGCACAATAATACTGGATACATCCAAACTATGAAAAGACACATATGGAACTAAATAGTAAGCAAAAAGTGTTAAACAATTTTGAAAATGTTTTATTTTTTAGATTGTTCAAAGTAACTTTGATGACAGATCACAAAACTCATGGCATTTGCTTTCTTCTTTTATAGTTTTTGCCTGTGCTTTAGCTAGGAATGTCAATTAATTAAAATATTTAATCGTGATTAATCACATAATTGTCATGAGTCAACTCTTGATTAATCTCAACTTATTCACACATTTGTATCTGTTCAAAATGTACCTGAAATTAATACTCTTCAAGTTTTTAATACTCTAATCAACATGAGCATGGACAAATATAACTTTATGCAAATGTATGTTTATTATTAGTGAAACCAAATTTAACATAGATTATGAAGACAAAATATTCTTGTAAATGTTCTAAAGTAATTATGGTGTTTAAATTACATAAATCATCAGGACACCAAACAGAACTTTTGCGACGGTTTTAATTGCCAGATGTGTGCTTCGTGGCAGATTTTGGTTCATGATTTGAGACTTGGCAAATGTGTAGTAATTAGAAATTATCTTGCGGTGGAGTTTTTTTTTTGTATATCTGAGTGAAGGAAGGACTGAATAAATGTGTGTTGCATTTAAGGTTTTAATTTCGCCGCTTTTTTATTTAGTTATTTATTTTTTAATAAAAACCGTTAAACAGAATTGAGAGCTGCATTAATTGTGCGTTAATAAAATTAGTGCCATGAAAATGAATTTGCGTTAAAGCGACAGTCTTAGCTTTAGACCATCAGGTGCAGAGGAAGAGTGAGTACAGAGTCAAAAGCAAAAGCCCTATTAGTGCTAATACAACTACTGTACAAATCCATATTAGGGCAGAAACACTCTGTTAAGTAAATTTAAATAAATAGAAAATAAGTCCGTTTTAACTTTAATAAATAAATCCAGCCAATCAAAAAAAAAAAAAAAAAACTCAAGAACTTTAAATGCTTTAAAAGTATCAAAACCATCATACACTATGATAAAACAGGGACTTGTGAGCATTGTCACATTAAAGGAAGACTAAGAGCTACCTCTGCTGCAGAGGATAAGTTTATTAGAATTATCAACCTCAAAAATGTATATAAATATTTTTAGGGGTTCAGGTGGAAAACCTTTTTAAACATCAACTGTTTAGAGGAGACTGTGTGAGTCAGGCCTTCTTGGTCAAATTGTGGCAAAAAAATCATTACTTCAGAACAACAAGCAGGAGTGACTTGCTTGGGCCAGGAAGCACAAGAAATTGACATTAGATCAGTGGAAATCAGTTTTTGTTTGAGATTTCCAAAGGTTTGAAGGTTTTGTTTGAGAAGTCCAAATTTGAGATTTTTGGTTCTACTACCATGTCTTTGTTAGATGTACATAGGGTGATCGGACTGTTTCTGAATGTGTGGTTTGCACTGTGAAGCATGGAGGAGGAAGTGTAATGGTTTGTGTGTGCTTTGCTGGTGACACTGATGGTGAACCATGTTGAAACCATGAAGGTGACTGTAATTAACATGATACAATCTCTCAAGAGAACAATTGCTATGAACAGTTTTTCACTCAGTTGACCATTACATAACAGTTGATTAGCTCATCAAGATAACACTATAATGAATGAATACCAAGTGTCACCCAGATGAGGAAGGGTTCCTGTTTAAGTCTGGTCTCTTTTAAGGTATCTTCCGCATATCGACTCAGAAAGATTTTTCTTGCAACCATTACCGCTGCCTTGCTCATTAGGGATCAATTTATGGGGATAAATTTATGAATGTAACATGTATACTCTAAATCTCCTAATTTCAGTAAAGCTGCTTTGTAACGATGTATATTGTTAAAAGCACATTATGTAAATAATATTGTAAATATATGAATTAAATTGGCTAGTGTATATAAAGACATACACACACACACACACACACACTTACACACACACACACACACACACACACACACACACACACACACACACACACACACAATTATTCAATTCAATATATGAATTAAATTGGCTAGTGTATATAAAGACATACACACACACACACACACTTACACACACACTCAGGAATGGAGAAGGTATGAGGAGGAGAAGAAGGAGGTTTGAGGAGAAGAAGAAGGCGGTATGAGAAGGAGGATGTGGAGGAGAAGGAGAATAAAAAGGGGGGGGAGAAGGAGGATGAGAAGGAGGAAGGTGCAGAAGAGGGAGAAGGATGAGGAGGTTGTATGAGGAACCGGCGGAGTAGGAGGAGATAGTAGAGTAAGAGAAGGATATTGAGGAGAAAAGGTGGAGGAGGAGGAGAGAAGGCAGAAAAGGAGGAGAAGGAGGATTTGGTATGAGGAGAAGGAGAAGAATGAGGGGTGGAGGAGGAGAGGAAGAAGGGCGAAGGAGGAGGTGTAAGAGGAGGGAGGGGAGAAGGAGGGAGGGGGAGTGTCCACAGGTCGCTAGTTTTTTTAGTATATTCCCCTCAGCCTGGTGTCAGTGGCGCATACACCGCTGTAGTCTGAGCGCGGAGGAGGGTCAGAGCTCAATCTCCACTCTCTCTAATCACTCCGACTACACACTCTGAGCCTCAACTGCTGTTGACACAACGGCCAGCCGCCGATAGCGACGTTTACTTTGAGCGCTTTTTTGTGCCGTAGATAATGGTTTGGACCTGAGCTTTCCATACACACACACACACACACACACACACACATCCTGTCAGCGATCCTGTCACGCTCTCGGACCATTTCTTTCATTAATTTCCTCGTTCCAGCTGGAATGGAGACGCGACCCTGAAGCCCGAGACACTAAATCTTCACGTGAGCTGCTATAGGGTGAGTTTTACTTGTTTATTTAAATATGAATTTATATTATTATCATTTTATTTTACGCATAGCCGATATCAAAAAGGCTTTAGGAAGTGATGATCGAAACACCTTGTGTTCACTTGTGTATCTCGTGTAACAACAGTACAGTTTTTTCACTTAATGTTTGACAAAAGAATTAAAAAAGTTATTTTTAAGATTGAAAAATGTTTCATTTGATAACTATTCCAAATTTGTAACAATTTTTTTTTTAATTTTTTTATTTAATTTTTTTTTTTATTAAATTAAGTTCTAGGTTTGACCAATTTCGCCACCATCTAAACAAGTGGCAGGTCATTAGTATTATTACTACTGTCAGTTTCTAGCTTACTCTAAAATTGCTGTCAATTTATTTGTACATTTTCTTTAAAAAAATTAAAAAAATTAAATACGTTTTGTTTTAAGCACCTGGTTTGCTTTTAAATAATAATTTAATGTAAGGGAAATTAATGAAATTAAAACCTTCAAATCTGACATTACAATTCATTTAACCAGGAAATTCACACAACTGTTTTTGTTTGTTTGTTTGTTTGTTTTTGTATATAATATGCTGAAGTAATTGACGCTGAAAGCAAAAAATGCACATTACTTGACCGACTGGAAAATAAACGATATTAAGACCTCCTAACCTTTCATAATTCAACGATTATTAAATTGTATTACATCTTTTCAAAAATAAAAGCAACTTGCTTGATTTTTTCCAATTCAATTTCCTCCTAGTAAAAGTATTTTATTTTGTGATTGCTCGTAGGCGATGTGGAAAAACGTATACATGTTATGTTTCAGCTTTTATTTTATTTTTCCTCGCAATGTTCAATGTTCATGCTGGTAGAAGTAGATTTGCTCGAGCGTAATTTCAAGCTGCAAATTACACCCAAATTCACTGAAAATTTTGGTTGCAGCCAGCCAGTTAATAACATAATTTTAGGGTGCTTTGCTAAGCATTTTTCAAAGAAGACCATTCATACTTTTCAAGGTCTCCTCACAACCCCCAGTTAAATACATTTCACCTTCCTGTGGCTAGCACCCGAATCACTTTTGCACAATTACACATTACATCCCCCTCTCAACACAGACACACACACACACACACACACACACACACACACAAATACTCACACACATCTCTCATTCCATTCCACATCCAGAACACCACGTTTAAAAAGCCTGAACTTCACGAAAAGCTTCAGAAACAATAAAACACATGCCAGCTCCCTTTTTCATTCTGTGCGGATATAAAGCAGAGTCTAAGGTCTCTTCTGGGTTTCCTTTCTTCCCTGATTAGACGGCTGCTTCACTGCACCAGTTTTATATGCTTGTCACGCAAAAAAAAATTCCATGTTGGACAACTTTTGTGCTAAATTAGTGGCACAGAAGTGAATATTTTAGAAAAAATATATATATATCTCTTATAGTTCTATCGCAGGCAACTAATGACATTATTATTATTATTATTATTATTATTATCATTAGTCGTAGTAGTAATAATAATAATAATAATAATAATAATATTAATAATAATAGCATCAATATTACCACTACTACTACAACAACTAATAATAATAATATATATTTTTTTAAAGAACACGTTTAATTAACATATTTTATTAACATTTATTTTTTAAATGTTTTTTGTTGTTGGTTGAATAGTATATAAGTCAAGTGAAATCACCCATTCACTCTTTGGAGAAAAGTGTGCTGAAGTGTTTCTTTGTCTTGTAACAATGAACTCCATTTCATTTTTCTTTATACACTGTTCAAGCCCATTCTTTACCTTCATGGCTCTTATTGCTGGCTCAAATACATTGTGAATATGCTGCCCAAGTTCTAGATCTGGGATCAGCGAGTGTGGAGAATGCTT
This sequence comes from Silurus meridionalis, assembly GCF_014805685.1. Classification (NCBI taxonomy): domain Eukaryota; kingdom Metazoa; phylum Chordata; class Actinopteri; order Siluriformes; family Siluridae; genus Silurus; species Silurus meridionalis. The sequence goes on along the minus strand of NC_060884.1, from coordinate 14,216,984 downwards.
CATCCTGCGTGGCCTTTGCACCCCCTCTTATGAAAACACAAATTAATTCTTAAAATCCTCTGTAGCCCAAGGTTGCTGGAATGATAAATATTTTCATAGGAAGCGCAGCTCTTCCTGACTTTATCAGCATTCGTTTCATTATTGGACGGCGGGTGTTAAACCCTCGGTTTTTGAGGTGAGGCTGAAGGCCCTGAGTCGCAGCTTTGCTTTGAATAGCCAACTGATCCTCTGCTTCTCAGAACCCCAGATGGGTGATATCCTCGGTAGTAATGAGCAAAATATTTAGCTGCTGCCCAACAAGCTGCTCTGAAAGTCTAGCGAGAATTGGCGGAGTGAATCCGATACATTGCGAGAGCCGTTGTTTTGAGTTAGCGCTGTGCCACATCATCAGGCACATGTGACTAAAACTTTTCTGTGCACGCTTTCTTAAATCTACTCCTTTTACTTCGTTTAGTCATCAAAGAATGACAAATAAAAGCGATAGATCAGATACCTAGAATGAATTGTTTTAACTCTGTAAAATAAAAAGCTGTTTTAAACTGTTTAAAACCTTGGAATTATATAAATAATATATAATTGTATAAAATAAATTAGAGTGTTAAATAAATACATTAAAATATTGCTTAACAGTAAAAAAAAGAAATGTTTTTTTTGCATGTTTCTCATACTGAAAATCTGCTTGGTATTTTAAAACTGTAGAATTTAATAAGCTTTTTATTTCAAGGTCCCACATTATAAATTATTCACTCAAAGTGAGTACAGATGCAGTGCATGCTTGTGGGTCTTTAGTTTCACCTGAAGAATAGCGTCTGAGTGTTGTCTGTTGTTACTACAAAGGTATAGAAAATAGCCCAACCACAGAGTTGTGAACTTTGTTTAAACCTCTTTGATCAAAAACATCACTTGATGTCGGTGTTTGGCCCTAAAGCTAAAACTGTCAGAGCGAAATTATACTTCCTATTTTAAACAACCATATTAATTCTTTCCTAATAGGCTTTGTCCACTGATTTGTTTTTGTCTGTTGGTTTTGGGTTGGCTTTAGGTTTTTAAACAGCCATTTCATTGTTTTCAACTGACAATAGCAAGAGAAAAAAAGGGATCATTGTCATTTGACTGCAAAGAACAAACACTCGATTTGGATAAAGCAATTGTTAATGATGTGGAATTAGACAATCTGTATTTATCATTGTGAGTGAATGCGTGTGTGAGTGTGTTTGTGTACAGGCTTAGAATCCACAGAAATGGTGCTCAGCTATTATATTCCTTCAGGAGCTGCCTGGGGGGAGCGTATAAACACACACACACAAACACACTACACACACACACACACACACACACACACACACACACCTAACAACTCCATTCTATAATCCTGATCTGACCTATCCCAGTCTTCCAGCATACAGCAGCTGTAAAAGTCTTTAAGATATATATCACAGTGCAGATCTATTCTGTTTCTCTGGTACCTCTCTTTTTCCCCCTTTTCGTTCTTTTCTCCTTCCGCCCACATGAGCATCATATTCACATCCTAATACGATCGTTCTTTCGTTCCGCCATTCTTTCCAAACAGCGAAAGCAAGAGAAAAGAAATACATCAAGACAAAATGACAACTCTATCTGTATGTAGCTGATAATGATGAGAAATGATAACTAATGTTTTTTTTTTATATCTCTTTGCTCTCTGTCTCTATTTTGTCCTGTTTTTATAATGCTTGCAAAGGCAATGACTGGAAAAAAAAACTTGGCTTTAATTCAATCTAAACAAATTAGTTTGCCTGTGTAAGCTTTTTTTTTTTTTCCATTTCCCTGGCTCCTCAGCAAGTGTACACACGGGTATGTCCCTCAGGCCAAAATAAGCAAGCAATTTTTCAACAGTCCTTGTCTGATAAAGTAATATATCACTCAGTCCCTGTCCCAGGCAGATTAGAAAACGAGGCTTGCCAGCCTAAAGCAAGAGCAAGTGTATCAGAAAAAAATCTGTTAATGGAAGAAACCCCTGTTTTTTTTCTTTCTTTCTTGCCTTCAGCATTTATATTGTACCAAAAGTTCCTGTTCGTTTTTCAAGTTTGCGTATTCAGGCAATGCACATGTATAGCTGCTGCTTTTTATCTAAACCCTGAGTGCGCTATGAGGTTCAAATGAAAAGCCGCTATGTTGTTCCAGAAAATTAATTTTGTTTCTCACAGCTGTATATCGGTGTGATATAGAAACAGGAACAACTAAATGAGCAGCTTGTAAAGGGGGGTCTCAGTACGAATGATCGGACACTAATCTACATCTAATTGACTGTAACTCTGCTGGTCTCCTGCTCGGACTGCACCAGATGTGTTACCTGGGAACGAGACCACCGGCTGACTGAGCAGGTCCCCAAAACCCCCCACCCCGCTCACATAAGATGGCTTCTGGGAGGTCTGCCAGCTGTCCCCGTCTTCTGCCCCACGTCTCGGGGCACTGCTCAAGGGGAGAGTGCTCTGCTGGACCGAAGCATTCTGCTGACCCGGGGTGTGGGGCGGGGGCACGGGCGGACGGCTACAGGCTGATGAGACTGTGAGAGGACTGAATGCAAGGGGTCGATTACAGATAGGGGATGGGGGAGGACAGGGTAGGAGTATTGCACTGAGATGATGGGAGCAGAGAGCTTCTGTCCACCAAAGCTGGCCTGAAAGCAGCCTTTCTACTTTCGGAAGCTGTCATGTGGAAAAGGGAGCCCACCATGACTGGCAGCTAGTGTTACGTGCACACATACACACACACACACACACACATCCCAGTGACCAGAGAGGTGGCAGCCATTGAGTTGTGCGCTTTTAATAACTGCAGCCAGTAAATTTAAAAGGCTGTGCAGAAAGAGAAAGGTGATAGCTTGTTATGAGTTTTACATGAGGCATGTTGTGTTTTTTTTTTCTTGAAATTTTTTTGTGATGTTTCAGCTAATTCCTGTTGTGTTTCCTTGGTTCTGTGACAGAATACCCAAAGGTCAGTGTAAATAATTCACGAAAGTAAAACTCTCTTAGGTAAAAGAGCCGAAATATCCATAACCCCTTGTCTCTCAGTATAAAGCTAGAATTAAACACAGCATTGTTGTTTTTGGTCTCTATGAGTCATCTAATAGTAATAATGCATTGCTGTCTTTATTGTCACAGACAGAAAAGGAGCAAGAGTGAAAGAGAGAGAGAGAGAGAGAGAGAGAGAGAGAGAGAGAGAGAGTTGTCAGGGTTCCCATGCTCTGCTGGGCTCTAGTGTTAATGAAATCCCCCGGCAATGAGGTAAGCGTGGTGTATAAGTCATCTCAGGAGGCCATTACTGGGCCGTTATCACCCCCCACATCTGCTCCCATTAGCTGCCTAAAGAGCGGACGTGTGCGGCCTGGAGTCTTTATTTATGAGAGTCGGGGTTCAAAGGCTGCAGACGAGCAAAAGCCCAGAGGCGCTGTTCATAGACAAGCAGCCATAGACAAGCCGCATGAGTGTGGTGAGCGTGTGTATGCTGGTCTCTAAAGCATGACATATAATAGTATGATTTAGTATCTGAAACATACCAGTTGTAGTGATAGTAGTAATAAAACTCATACTTTTATTATTTAAAGGTTTATTATTTAAAAAAATAGAGAAGCAATCCAAGCAGTTATATCTAAAACAGGTCATTTCATTGATTAAATGATAGAACAGTAAATTCAGAGCTTTGCACACCTTCTTCATTCAAGCAAAAACATATTGTGAACCGATGCGTACCGATACCAACCGACAAGGTGTGTTGCAAAACACATCTCAATATTGCACAATTAAACAGAGACTTAATAAAAAGAAGGGAAGCACAGTGACATAAAAAAAAACATAATGAAAGGTAGAAGCACCTGCAAAACATGAGTGAGTCTAAAATGCCATATAATATTAATGGTGTCAGATGATTTAATAAGCATGTACACGTGCAGTGCTCAGATATGAATCAGAATGCTGAGAAATAATGTTTAACATAATAAAGAATACACTTATATAAAGACCAAAGCTTTTAGATGTTTAGAACTGTTTTTTTTTTTGCTAGATTTGGTATTGTTTTCAGTTTTAAATGTAAAAAAAGATTTGTAACATCTTTTATTCATGAGATTTAGTAATGTTTTTTTGTTTTTTCAAGAACAAATGACTACATTTTCAGCACCTACAAGCTCAATGAAAACATGCATTAACATGTGTGATCTGAATTCTTTGCATTAATACCAGATGTCTGATCTGACTATTGTGTGTGTTGTGTGTTTGAGGCCACACCACTTTGGCATTGTGTGACAGGGGTCAACATGTCCCTCTCTATAACCCGTTAAGAAATGGGACAGACCTCTAATAGTCACAGCAGCAAAGTGCCATATGTGCCATTTAAAAAAAAAAAGTTCATATTGAGGTTTAGATCTAGAGAGATGGTCTTGGATAAGCACATAAAGGAGAAGTCTGTAGTGCACCATATGGCAAAGTCTTGGCTTCTGGTTCACCTCATGGTTACCCAGAATGCCCTTTTAACCTTGGCGCACCACCCTCTTAGAGGAGCCGTCATGGTGACCTTTTAATTAACAGAAAGAATTGACCTACTTATTTTGCTAATTTCAAAAACTCGTGATTGAACAGAAATGAGATTAGAATAATTAAATCGTGACTTATTTTATTAGCAAAAATAAGAATCAGAATCATTAACTGTCCTTTTTAAATGAATGTTTTGATGGTTTATGATTTTTTATTTTGTTCCCGAGATATGAATGTGACACGTCACAGAGTAGGACTGTGTATGGAAGGTGATACCCGTGAAAACAGGCTGCTCCGGCAGAACAGGGCGAAAGCCAGGTGAAGTGCTTTGCACTGGCCTTGCCCCATGCAGGGTTTGTTTTAGCTCAGTTTACCCCCGTGCAGAGCGGCTGGCCTGATCTTTCTCATGCCCTGTCTCTCCGGGACAGGCGTGTACCAGGAAACACGCTGTGCAGTGCGAGAACTGTGAGGAAGTCAGGATTCCACTGGATGTCCCTGACACAGTTTTTTTTTCCACATATGCTGACACGTCCTCTCTTTATTTACTGTTTTTGACTGCCTTCAGAGGCCCTTCCCACCTCTCTGGCTTTCTCTGTACTGAGTCAGCAGGTGTTGTGTTGTTCTAAAAGGGTCAGAGTTTGAACCCCCTGCATCCTTGCGCCTGGAGAAGATGAGTCGATAACTAGGAATTTGAAGCAGTTTGTGCATATGGTGTGTTTGTGAATGTATGTGTGGATGGGGTTTTTTTTTTTTTGTTGTTGTTGTTGCTCTTCCACAGAATGTCACAGACAGACCTTTCTTTTAAAAATGCTCAAATACTGTACTTAGGTATATTATTAAGATTAGTTTAACAGATTTGCAGTAGGTTTTTTGTGTAAATGCTGGGCACTGGGATACATTCTAAAAGAATTTTTCAGCTCCTGTGAGGAATAGTACATGTGAGTTTTTTTCTTCAGTGATCTCATGATTTAAGCAAAGCTCCCTCTATTATTCTATCCCAATTAATGTGTGTAATATGTTTAACTGTGCTCTCTTCATTATCACTGAAGCAGTCCCATTACTGGTTCCACATTACACATTTCACTACAGCTGTAATTCTGTGATTTAGTGAGGAAAATACAGATCAAATTAAGATGAGTCACACATGCCTGACATTAAAAGGTGGACTTCGTGTGCAGTCTTGCTAAACTGTAGCCTATTATATACCTACTTTGCATGATTTCGCTCAAAACAAGCAGAATACATGAAATGGATCTGATGCGGCGTAGCCCACTTAATGATGCCGATCATGATACTTATGCTCGCTCTCGTTTATCCTACATGTCAAATCTGAGTGCCAGAGCTTACGTGTTATATTTAATGATGAAATTATAGGTTAGAGATGGTCATAGATTAGGAATAAGGGTGGAACAGAGAAAGAATAATGATTAATCTTGACCCTTGCTTAGCATTGGAAAGTAGCTACTTTCTCTAATGATCTGCTCTGGCTTGCGTAAACATTGCTCATGAGTCTTGGTCTCAGCGAGTCCTCTGTCAGATCAGAGGCCACAGTGGCTTGACCAGGTCAGATTGATTAACCCTGGGGGAGAGCCTTGTGCTTTTTCAAAGCACACTTTGGAAAAAAAATTATTTCTGATTGCCATCTTCAAAATTGACTGATGTCTTTTGCTGTTTAATAAATCCTTCGTTGCATTTATAATAGAGAGATGCAAAAAAGTTTGTTTGTGATTTGATGTTTCAAAGTGACATAAAGTAAAGATAGGACTTAATAGGGAGTCGGACACCCACCATCGGCCAGTACCGTATTCCACTGTCATCTTGACATGTCATGGTCCATTCAGACATCCAATTTCTAGTTACAAACAACAGCAAGAGTGCAAGAACTGCAATGCATTGACTTGTTCTTGTCCTGACATTACTCATCAAACTGCTGACATATCGCGACGCCTGCGGTTGCCTGCCAGATTCTGTCGTGTTAAGCGAGTTGACGCATTGTTCTCTTCTCTGTAACACAATCTTACCAGGCAGGTTCATGCAAACAACCATCTCAGTGTTGTCTGTGTGACAGAATAATAATCATGTAAATCTCAGGTGCCTTGAACACCATTTGTTAGCATATTGCCAACTGTAATGCTCTGTAACAGGCGAAATAAGGTCACATACCTTACAATTAGTATACACTGGTATTGACTGTGCCACGGGTTATTTTCACTTTGCATGGGGTATTGCTTCTTGTTGAGTATCTTTATCTTTTCAGATGGCAAGGAGCTGAGAGAAGAAAGGGAAAAAGAGAAAAACAGCTACCCGTCCTTACTGACAGGTTAGATTTACTGCTGTACATATATCTCCCATATTTTCCCATAAATTCCCTCTTTATTGTCTGCAAATGTCCTTGAAATTTATTCTTTATATTTTGTTTGATACATTTTGTGTCAGGGGCTTGATATATCAGCTTTCACTTATTACGGCATGTAAGTATTTCATATTTCATCTGCACTTTTGCGAGATTTAGACGAAAATAAATGGAATTAATATGTAATTGTGAAGTATGTTAAGATTGTTATCTTTATCTAGTGCAGCTGTCCCAACTATAAGTGATGGCTGCTTATGGACAGACGCAGTACAGCCCTGCTATCCAGCCTGCAGGCCCGTACACACCCTACACACATCACACCCAGGGCTACAGTGTGCCACCCTACAGTGAGTGTTTTGTTTATCTATGGGACAAAAGCTGTCACATACGAAGTTAGAACCGAGCCATACTTCTGTCAATAATGCTATGCAGACCTGAATAAGCCATTAAATCGAATGGAGACACTTAAATATAACTAAATATTTTGCCTATACTTGATACTACTGTAATAATAAAAAAAAAATCATGGGAATATTCTCAACATTTTGAGCTCTATGTAATAAAATCTAAAGAGAGCATACTGCTTCTATTTTATCAGTCAGCACTGTTTAGTAAATTATGTGAAACACTGGAAATTTTATTGACTTTGGCTTCAAACTACATGACTCTCCTTTGTATTTTAAAAAAAAAAGTGTTTTCCTCTCTTTCTCTGCCTTTGTCCAGATATTAAAACAGAAGATGGCTTGAGTCATTCACCAGGACAAAGCAGTTTGCTTGGCTACACGTCCAACTTCAGTGGAACACCTTCCAGCCAAGCTCTTTACAGTTACTCTACACATGGTCAGTCGTCCTGTCAGCTCTTATTTTCTCTACAGTGTGTGTGTGTGTGTGTGAGTGCGTCTGACCTAGCGTGTTGCTCCAGGATAATTAACAAGACCTCTAGCGACTCCGCCCACACACATAGACACACACACACACTCACGTGTGTATGTGTTAGCCCACACTGTATTTTTTGGCTGATAAAAACTGTTTGATAGGTGGTTTGTGAATTCCGAGCCCACCCCCACACACACTTTTCCAGGTGCTGGCTTCGGCCCATCCTGGCCCCTCTCTTTGTCTGTCTGTCTGCTACTCTCTCTCTCTCTCTCTCTCTCTCTCTCTCTCTCTCTCTCTCTCTCTCTCTCACTCACTCTGTCTCTCATTCTCTCTCTCTCTCTTTTTCTTTCTCATGCTGCCCCTCACCACACCTGTTCTCCATTAGCTTCAGTCTGGGGCCCTGGCGTCAGCCGTCTCTCTCCTCTCTTGGGGGTCAAGCCCTTCTGCTGCTCCCCATCACAACACACGCCCCGTTGGTGGAGTGTTTGCATCGATGTGAGTGGCACAGGCCACCGGCAGCACCACAACACCCCTATATCCTTTGTCCTTTCACTCCACCGGCACCAATTGAGTCCCCTGTCTCAACCCAGCAAATTTTATGGCTGCCATTACACTATGAAATTGACCTCTCTCTCCGCTAAGGTGAGAGTTGAAGAGGTATTAGGATGTTTTCATTATTTAAGAGCTACTTCAGATAAAGACAAAGACAGTAAAGGTGAAAGGGAAGGCAAATGTATTTATTATTTGTATTTTAGAATTTTGATTAGATGAATAATCACTATTTAATTGATTTTGTTCTTTTGGATGTGGTTTATGGTTGTTAGAGTGCCTATTTTTCCACAATACTAGTGTATCTCATGTAATCGATATGCTTCTTATAGATCTGGTCATGGTAGTTTTGTGTGACTTGTATGAATTTTTTAACAGGAGACCTGATATAGCTTAAAATAAGTAACTTATCTGTGCACTGCATTTCAGAAACATTGCCCACCTTTTCCCCTTTGAACCCCTTTGTTTGATTTCCAATGAGATTTTGCTAAGCTTTGGTACAGACATTAACCTAAAAGATTGTCTGGAAAAAGGAAATAAGCGGTGTAAGTGAGGGAAGGGGGGTTTATAGCAGCATTCATTCTTTACTGATATTGATGGATACTCTCTCAATCAACAAACTCGCCTGATTCAAATAATTTTAATCATCAATCACTCAAGCTTTCCTAAGAAAAGCCTGCCTTTGTTGTAGTAATTCTCTGTGCTGCCATTATCGTGTCACTTTCTGTTGCATTTCTGGTGCATCGTTTTGTTTGTGTTGGAGTGAGCGTGTAAAGTAGAATGAATTTCATCTGAATTTTAAACCACACTCAGATATGCGCCGTGTCTTAAAGGCTGTCTATGTGCTCCTTTTCCAGGTGCCAGTATTCCATCTGGAATTTTCCAGGGAACGAATGCCATCACAGGCTCAACGCCATTTAGTCCTACACAGCAGGTGAGTGGCTCAAGTAAAGAAGCACACGACGTAAAGCGTCGTGCTGCATGGAACTGCGCAGAAATTTAGGTCATTTAGGTACAAAGACGGTAAGCTGTAATTAGTATAATTATTGCAGTACTGTGAAACATTTAACTTATAAAAACAAACTAAAGCTGATAATATTAAAAAAGAAATTAAAAGAAATCAACACACACTTTAATAGTTTAAATGCATTTTACTGTCATTTATTTGTCTTTTTGTTTTCATTAGGATTTCACAGCGTATTCCACTTATGGCCAAAGCCAGTACTCACCGTACTATAATACACACTACAACAACCCCTACCTCACAAGCAGTAATATCAGCCCATCAGCCATTGGCACAGCGATCCCCTATCAGCATACAGAACATCCTGCTGTAACAACCAGTCACAGCCCAGAGTCCCACCCAGGTAAAGACAAGCATTCAATGCAATTCAAATTTTGTTAAAAATCATGCATTTTAATTTTATTGCATTATACCAGAATGGGAACTTCTTAGAAACAAAGTATAATGTGTGTTTGTGTGTTTTGTGTAACAGGGGAGTATCATGCCCCCCCTAGCCCCCCAACCCCAGGAAAGGAGCAGGAAGGAGGTCCAGCCAGACGTGGCTCGGATGGAAAACTGCGGGGAAGGAAGAGGGCCAATGACCCCGTACCCCCACTGGACTCTGAAATCGAGGTACATACGCTGCTCTGTGGCCTCTCTCACACTAGTCAAGCTATAGTGATATACAGTATCTGACCAAAAAAAAAACAACAAGCCACAAGTGGTTTTTATCACAGAAAACAGAGCAGCATGTTAATACTGTAGCATGGAGGAGGGAACTTGCTTCAGGACCAACGAGGAGAGAAATAAACCATTGACAATTAATTTTAGTGTTTATAAAACAAGATGAAAGCTGTTGTTTTGCCATAATCACAAAGTCAGCCCATAGATGATTTTTGCGTTTTTACTTATGTTGTGTGTATGTTTGCCCGCAGAGAGTGTTTATTTGGGACCTGGATGAAACCATCATTATTTTCCACTCGCTTCTCACAGGCTCTTTTTCCACACGCTTCGGCAAGGTACAAACCTGTTCTATTACTTTTTTTTTGCTCTGACTAATGGAATGTCCCTCTTTTTTTTCTCTCTCTCTCTCTCTTTTGACATTAATTAGCTGTTTTGTTGTACTGTACACAAAAACAGATTGTTCTGCAAGTTCATTCAACCGTAAATAATCATTTGTGTATAATAATTTTAAAACTGTCACATTATTCTTAGGTTGAGTTATCGGTCACCACCGGTGCTGATTCTGTTCCATATTTCTTTTATCTATTTTTTTTGATATGTAACAAAGTGTACTCACTTTGAGAAACCCAACATCTTGAGATTTACCATGACTAGTGAAGCTGATGTTTCCGAAGAATGTTCCACAATTATACAGTCTTTTCCCAAATATTGTTCCATATAGATATGCTGAGTTTATATCTGAGTTTAGATAAAGAGCAACAAAGATTTTTTTTATATATACTTGGGTTTGAAATGTAGAAGAACAGGTCTGTTAAATGCTTACTGCCAGACAGAGCGTTATGATTGTTTAATCTCTAGAAGGAACTGGATGTTCTATTCAATATGTATATTTTTCACAGCTTGAAACATATAGAACTGTTATGAAAATTCAGAGTTTGAAAAGCTGTCACAGTAAACAAGTATTTGGCCTGCGTTTGGCCTGTGGGGAGGCCAAAACTATGGGGCAGAAAGCCAATCTACGTGTTGAAAGAACCTCATTTCAATGCATTTTTGAGGCCGAGGTGAACCGAAGATCATAGCACAATTTTAACTTTCTCATTAGAGTCTTTTTGGCATCTCATTCATCATCAGGCACCATATACGGTCTTTAAACGTGCAAATTCTTGCAGAGGCCAAACTTTTTTTTTTCTCTTCGTCTCGCTAAACAAACTCTCGCAACTGAAAAACAGTAGCTTGCCCCTTCTTTTTTCTCATTACAATCTCATCTGTAATTATGAAGCAAGGTATCATTTATTAAAAAAAGAATTCAACAGCACTCTGTGATAGTCATTTGGTTTAGGGAGTATGTAATTATTCTAATTAAAGGAAGCATTACTTTCTTTGTACCCCCAACACAAACCTATGTCTCCCTCTCCCCCTTGCATGAACTTTGTGTGGGTGGGGAGGAAGGGATGGATCCTGTCTTTCTTTCATTGAGTTAATCTGACACTTACCGCTGGCTGACACCTGTGGCTTGATTAACTGCCAAATGTAAAGCACCAGTTAACTACCTGCCCTGGCCTGGCACCAAGCTACATAATTACTCAGCTAGTGTCAGCATGCACCCTGATCTAAACTGTGGAAATAACGTTAGCAGCTGTACATTGTGTGTGTGTGTGTTTGTGTTTGTGTGTGTGAGTGTATGTGTGTATATGAAGCCATACTGACTGATATGTGGCTTTTTGACATGATTGACATGAATGCAGACAAACTGGGGCAAAGAAAGAAAGAAACTTGTTTTGCCATGCTCCTGATCACAATTCAAACTGTCATTTCAGGTTGTTAATGAACTACTTATGACAGTCCAAGAGGTGTAATTATAATGATTTGCCTAATGTCATGTTTTAGGACTCAGCCAAAGCTGTATCTTTGGGGTTGTGGATGGAGGAGATGATCTTCAACTTGGCAGACTCTCGACTCTTCTTCAATGACCTTGAGGTGAGGAAAAATCCCTCACCGTTCTATGGCAGTTAGTACGGCATATATTATTACACCGGAAGCAAATGACTGCGCACATTTGCATCCGCCGTCGTTGCCGGGGAATTTGGTGGGAAAAGCAAAAATGTATCTCACACAGAGTGAATCTCACATGAGTTTCTGCAGAAGACCTAATCCAAAATCCAGAATACATTGAAATAAAAGATAAAGAAAGGTGTGAGAATGATCAGAATCAGACTGATAGAAAATGGGAAAAGTCCAAATTTGCTCAGAGGATACACAAAAAGGTTAAAGGTAAATACTACATTTTAGTATGTTGTCTCCATTTATATTTCTCCTGGATAAATGAAGGGCATCTAAATTATACCAGAGATCATGTTGCTTTGTCTAAAAAGACAAATTGCGTTTTTTGTGGGGGGGGTTTTTTTCTTCATTTTGTCCTGAGGGTGTGCAAACTTTTGCAGTCAGTTATACAATGATGTTTTATATGACACGGTAAAAAGTGCAATTAGGAAACATCCTCTGGGGATTTGCTGAGTGTGAAGGTTGCGATGAATTGTATAGAGAAGTTCCAGTTTCAAATATAATCTACATAAAGCAAAGGGACTTCAAGAGACTGCCTTTATTTTTCCTCTCTTTTTTTGTTTTGTTTTGAAGCATTCCTCTGCTTTGGCAGAAGACAAAGAAAGAGATTAAATTCTGCTTTGGAGGAGGAGCACAAACTTTGAGGTGTTAATTATAGGTGTGTAGCCAACTCTGAAAGGAAAATTTGTCCTAGGGAGGAGCAACAGATTATAGTTGAACAGGGGTAGGGGGAGAGAGAGCACAATTATTTTGTTGGCAGGTTTTAATGACACCCCTGTGCCCTTTTTTTTTTTTTTTGGGTGTCGGGGGTAGGGGTGGTTCCTCCAAGAGCACTCACCTCGAGTCACAGTCATTTTTCATGGTTCAGACACACCTAGTTGATTTATCTCATCTCCATTCACCTCTGTCAGCCTGGGAAGAGAGACAGCTTCCACAGGGGAAAAAAGTGTTCTGATTGATGTCTTAGCACTTTTGTTCTTGGCGTAAAAATATGTGGTTTCTGTTGAAATGATTAACCCCTACGACTATTTGAAGTATTTTAGATTAAAATAAATATCGCACTTATTACATTAAATGTTTTTGGGGGCTAAAATCTGTTCAGTAGATTAGGGATTTGTGGTGCGTGTGCATTGTCTGAGGAGGTCTGTAGAGATATGAGAGCATTATGAGGTAGTGTCGGCCCTTAGACCAACTGAAATATGAGAACAGCTGCAGAGCAAAAAAGAGTGCTTGTGTGTGTGTGTGTGTGTGTGTGTGTGTGTGTGTGTGTGTGTGTGTATATGTCAAAGACAAGTACATTTTCTACAATTGTCAATGCTTTGCTACACAACAATATGTCTAATCTACATTGTTGATTAATACTGTCAGATTTAGGAGGAGTTTTATGCTGTTATCATCTTTAGGAAGTCTCCCGATTTGATTTTCTTTTTTTTTTCAGGTGTTTAAGGTGCCTAAATGTCTTTGGTATTAGCAGCTTATTTCTGTCATTTTTTTTTTTTATATATTCCTGTCTAACTCCATCATTCCCCAAGGCTCTGTAAAGGGCAAACCTGCCCATACATAGTACCTCTCTTCCTGTCTGAAACACATCTACCACTCTAACATATCCACTTTCCTTTAATTTCACAGGAATGCGACCAAGTTCATATCGATGATGTGGCCTCAGATGACAACGGACAGGACTTGAGGTATGGTGGTTCCCCTCATAATGCTGGTATAGTCTCGCAGGAAGACAGTCATGGAGTGTATTAAGATCTCCAATAAAATGAATGATATAGCTCATAAAACGGCCGGTGCTTTTTTCGTGCTGCATACCATTTCCAAATAAGGAATTATACCTATTGTTTTTTAACATTCTTTGGAAGCGATCCCTTTTCCCTTTGCCGATGTTTAAGATGTACATTTTTAATCATGTCAGCAAAAGTGGTCTTTTTAACCTCTAAAAGCTTTAACCTTTTTTTCTTAATCAGTTTCTTCTTCTTCTTTTCTTCTCCTTCTTTTCAATAATAATAATTTGAGTTATAATAATAATAATAATAATAATAATAATATCCTTATTCATTGCATGCAGTTAAAAGAATAGGAAAGATACACAGTAAAGTGAAGATATTCAGACATTTACTTAACTGTATTTGCTTGTTTGTTTAATTTCTTTTATTTATTTAATTCATTTTAGTAGAAAACAAACAGACATTTTTTTCCTGCCTATGAAACTTGAACGGGTTTCTAACCATTTTGTTTAACCTCGGTAGTAAATCAAGCAGTAGGATAACCATGCATTTGGTCTAAAACCACAAAGTGGACTTTTACTAGGAATCTTGAGTTGCACCGGTTTTGGCAAACGTTTCATATGTGTATTTTTCTTTGTGTGTGCAGCACATATAACTTTGGAACAGACGGCTTCCAAAGTCCAGCAGGAGGTGGTGCTCTGTGTTTAGGCTCAGGGGTCCACGGTGGCGTCGACTGGATGAGGAAGCTGGCCTTCCGCTACCGACGAGTAAAAGAGATCTATAACACTTTCAAGAACAATGTAGGAGGTGAATAAACTGTAAAACGGAAAGAAGAATTGTTTGAAAGTCTCAGCTGTCAGATACTCATCTTTTGTGCCTCATTGTTTTAGAATCTGATTTGGTTGTTGTGGGTTTTTGATTGGCAGGTTTGCTGGGGAGTCCAAAGCGTGAGGAATGGCTTCAGCTGAGGCGAGAAATGGAGGTTCTGACTGATCTGTGGCTTACGCAGGCTCTAAAGGCTCTAGCTCTTATTAACTCCAGGTGACGAACCCTCGCAGGGAAAGTCAATGCACCAAGGCAGCATTCTCAAGCTCTATTTTTGTGCACATTGCTGAAGTTGGCCAAAAATGTTATTTAGCTAGTATGTAAATTAGATTTTAGATTTAAATATTTAAAAATTCCTTTTACTCTGAGTGATGATATTAGATTTCTTTCTGCTTACTTTGAATCTATAAACTATGCAGAATTCCTCAAGTAATGAACCCTGTTGCCCCTGCTTTCCTTCCTCAGGCCAAACTGTGTGAATGTGATGGTCACCACCACTCAGCTAATCCCAGCACTTTCCAAAGTGCTGCTCTATGGTCTGGGAGGAGCTTTTCCCATCGAAAACATTTACAGTGCTACCAAAACTGGTATGTGTTATTTTTTGTTTTATTTAAATAGGAAACATGTTAGGATGAACATGAACTCTGGCAGAAATTTGAGCTTGTGTTGTGTATGATCAGGTAAAGAGAGCTGTTTCGAGAGAGTGACTCAGAGGTTCGGGAGGCGAGCTGTGTACGTGGTAATCGGAGATGGAGTGGAAGAGGAAACTGTGGCAAAGAAAGTACGATTCAAGAAGCCTTTTTTGAATTTTGTCATTGATTGCAATCGAAGAATTCTTAATTCTAAATGTTATTTCTAGCTAATCATTTGTATTAATTTTCTGGTCAGTTTATCGATACATTGTGTTGTTATGTGAGTACTAATAGCTCTGATTTCTTCTAGAAAAACATGCCATTCTGGAGGGTAACATGCAGAGCAGACCTGGAGGCACTGAGTCATGCACTAGAGCTGGACTACCTCTAGAGGCCAGAATCTCAAAACATCAGCTCTCTTTTAAATTGGTCAACCGTAAACACATGGCCAAACCAACAACTGCAGGACCAATCATCCAGGAGTTGCAAGAATACCGGAAACACGTCTGTTCCGAATCAGTTTAGAAAACACTTTTCTTTTCCTTCTTTTCTTCCGTCTGTGACAGCAGTTCTATACAATGGCGCATTGCACTGGAGACAATCACATTTTTCAGACCAGAGTGCTTTGAAGGACCAAAAAATCTGTGATTATTAATTTGAGTAAACATGACTTCAGGACAAATATACATATATCATTTGTGATGAGAAAAATCAGATTTTGGATAAAAGTATGCAAATATTTATGTTTTCTACAAATTCACAAGCAGCAACTGCTGTCTGTTGTAGATATAAAAAAAATATCCACATCTCATGCAGAGATTTCTTCAGTGTTTCTTTTACAAAAAAAAAAAAAACAGATATGCTTTTTTTGCTCTACATCCTATTACAGAATAAACCTTTTTTTAACAACTGTGAAATTCAGTAAAATAGCATTTAACAAATAAAACACTTGGGGAAATTGTCTGTATTACTGAAAATCATTTGGGGAAAATATGTAGATATAACAGTTTGGAGTTTTCCTGATAATTTCTATCAATAATGCAATAATGTGTTAATTATATTACTGATTCAGATACTGATCCATTCTTTTAGGTAAGCCATCTATTAGGTAAAAAAAGAATGTTTATGAAATGTTTAATATTCCACTCAATGTAATGCTCTAGAATAGTATATACTATTTAATAACCCATTTAAAAAAAGCCAGTGCAAGATTCCAACATAACTAATCCCAAAAGTAGCCAAAGTATAAAACTGAATCTATCGATTAAGGTGACAATCATTTACGTAACTTATGAATATTTTGTTTGAGGTGATTTCTTAAGCACTAGAAAATATCTCTATCATTCCTCTTCACTATGTGCCTGGACCATGCTGATCTTGTAATATTTGTTACTGGATGTAAATTTGATTTTATGTTTCTTTCCTTTGATGTTACTGAAGTTTATGTGTTTGTGTGTGTGTGTGTGTGTGTGTGTGTGTGTGTGTGTGTGTGTGTGTGTGTGTGTGTGTGTGTGTGTTTCTTTCCTGTATGGAATCTGGATGGATGTCTTTTTGAATTGCATGTACCTTTTACACTGCCTGTCCTTCTAGCTATTATTTGTATATATGGTTTATTGTTGATTTTTGTTTTTGGGCAAATATGATAGAACAATAAAAAGAATAAATTAATTGCATCAAATTAATGGACTCAAATGCCTTCTAATGTACTTTAATTGAGACAATGGGTAATGGATTATTTTTGGAATGTTAAGAATATGGATATTCGATCGAAATAATAGACATTGACAAGCAGTTTTTTGAGCAGGTATGTGACAAGGAAAATCCATTCTTATTCTATAACTGCATACTATGAAGATAAGCAGTACTGAGTGTTGAAAAGATGTTTGGTATTAAATAAAAGTGCCATAATGAGCAGGACAGGAGAGTCTTTATTGCAACTTCAATAAGTTTACTACAGTACAGTATCTAGATGAGATTTTTTATACAAGGGTGAAATTTGGGATTAAAATATAGGGTATCTACAAACCCGATTCCAAAAAAGTTGGGACACTGTACAAATTGTGAATAAAACCAGAATGCAATGATGTGGAAGTTTCAAATTTCAATATTTTATTCAGAATACAACATAGATGACATATCAAATGTTTAAACTAAGAAAATGTATCATTTTAAGAGAAAACTTTCATGTCATCCACATCTCAAAACAGTTGGGACAAGGCCATGTTTACCACTGTGCAGTCTGCAAACGTCTGGGAACTGAGGAGACAAGTTGCTCAAGTTTAGGAATAGGAATGTTGTCCCATTCTTATCTAATACAGGCTTCTAGTTGCTCAACTGTCTTCGGTCTTCTTTGTCGCATTTTCCTCTTTATGATGCGTCAAATGTTTTCTATGGATGAAAGATCTGGACTGCAGGCTGGCCATTTCAGTACCCGGATCCTTCTTCTACACAGCCATGATGTTGTAATTGATGCAGTATGTTGTCTGGCATTGTCATGTTGGAAAATGCAAGGTCTTCCCTGAAAGAGACGACATCTGGATGGGAGCATATGTTGTTCTAGAACTTGGATATACCTTTCAGCATTGATGGTGCCTTTCCAGATGTGTAAGCTGCCCATACCACACGCACTCATGCAACCCCATACCATCAGAGATGCAGGCTTCTGAACTGAGCGCTGATAACAACTTGGGTTGTCCTTATCCTCTTTAGTCTGGATGACATGGCGTCCCAGTTTTCCAAAAAGAACTTTACATTTTGATTCGTCTGACCACAGAACAGTTTTCCACTTTGCCACAGTCCATTTTAAATGAGCCTTGGCCCAGAGAAAATGCCTGCGCTTCTGGATCATGTTTAGATATGGCTTCTTTTTTGACCTATAGAGTTTTAGCCGGCAATGGCGAATAGCACGGTGGATTGTGTTCACCGACAATGTTTTCTGGAAGTATTCCTGAGCCCATGTTGTGATTTCCATTACAGTAGCATTCCTGTATGTGATGCAGTGCAGTGCCGTCTAAGGGCCCAAAGGTCACGGGCATCCATTATGGTTTTCCGGCCTTCACCCTTACGCACAGAGATTGTTCCAGATTCTCTGAATCTTTGGATGATATTATGCACTGTAGATGATGATAACTTCAAACTCATTGCAATTTTTTTCTGAGAAACTCCTTTTTGATATTGCTTCACTATTTTTCGCTGTAGCATTGGGGGAATTGCTGATCCTCTGCCCATCTTGAATTCTGAGAGACACTGCCACTCTGAGAGGCTCTTTTTATACCCAATCATGTTGCCAGTTGACTTAATAAGTTGCAAATTGGTCCTCCAGCTGTTTCTTTATATGTACATTTATCTTTTCCGGCCTATTATTGCTACCTGTCCCAACTTTTTTTGGAATGTGTGGCTCTCATGAAATCCAAAATGAGCCAATATTTGGCAAGACATTTCAAAATGTCTCACTTCCAACATTTGATATGTTATCTATATTCTATTGTGAATAAAATATAAGTTTATGAGATTTGTAAATTATTGCATTTCTTTTTTAATCACAATTTGTACAGTGTCCCAACTTTTTTGGAATCGGGTTTGTATTTTGGACTACCCCAATGGCTACCTATAAGAAAAATCATTAGCTAGATTTCTTTACAGATATGTCATTCCTTAAAGAGAAGAAACCAAGCATATGCCTAGATAACAAGCCATTTCGTTCATAGTTCAACCAAAGCTAAGAAGTAGACATTTTCCTGAGTATATCCCAAGTGCCTTGGAGGGTGTTGTTATAGTGTCAGGAGAAAAGGGTGTTTAAAATGTAATCAGATTAGTACAAGACTCACTTGTTTTTTCACTTGTTTCAGTTTTATTGTGACAGCTCTCAAAGTAGCCCCCAAGGAAGGACTTTCTGAACATCTGAATAAGAAGCAACCTTCAGAGCACCTGTGTGATAGGTATTTCACAGACAAAAGAATGCTCAGGAGAAGAAAAAGAGGATAAATATGAGCTTAAGGTCAGCCAATGCATCAGAGGAGCATGCTTTATAATATACTGCTGTCAGAATAGTTAAATTATAACTTCATGTTATGTTATTATTTATTTATTTTTTTCGAGTTGCCCCAGACTATTTAGCAATGTAAATATTTCAGGCATAGGAAATGTCATGGGGTCAAAAATAAAAATTTAATAAGGCATTGAAGAACTGATCAGTAAAAAAGAATGCTTGTGTTTTGGAGTTTATCTTTTTGCATTGGAGGAAATTATTTTCCAATATATCTTTCCATTACACTGTGAAGTAAACTGTCACTCATTGCAAAATCCAGTGTTGAGATATATGCTAAACGGGTCACTGCTGTCAAATGCCACTCATGCTCATTAATAGACTACAGTGGTCAAAACTACATTTTGCTTTCATTTGCATAAAATATGAACCCATTACTCAAAATGTCTCTTTCATGACGTAAGAACTCTCTGAGCTGTTGCTGTTTTGTTTGTTTGTTTGTTTGTTTGTTTTGCAGGCAGGCAGCGTATGCTACTGAACATGTGCAGAGCTGAGTCACTTCTGTAACCCAGAAATAAATTATTGGACCTTTTCAATTCCAATTACTTGGCTTTTTTTTGTCTTTCTTTTCCACCCCGCATCCATTCACCAAATTGTTTAACAGCATGCTGTGAAATCCTGGACACGATCCATTATGATCAATGATCACATAATGACATGATCAATGGCGCCCTCTTGTGAGTGCCTCTATTTTTACATTATAAATGCCTATAAAAGTCAAGCATTACAGAGAAGGCATCAAAATCACATCACATATATTATCTGACAAGATGTGGGGAAAAGGAGTCCCTATATATATATATATAATGGACCCACTCATAATCAATTCAATTTATAATGCATAATTAATTCAAACAACTCACTCATTCTTAGTGTGTTGAAATGATATGTTTATTGGAGTGCTTTTTTATTCCACTCACATCACATTAAGCCAAAGTCTTTGTTTATAAACTGTGTGAGGTTTGGATTAATCCCCCATTCAATTTAAGTGGCCAGCAAAACTGCTAATAACTATAAAAACTCATTCATAAATGCAATAAACTTGATAACGGTGAGTCTGGATTTTCCACCATTCTATGAAACGTTTTCACAATTTAGCATGCTTTAGCAATTATACTTTCATTCATTTTTTCAAGTAAAATATACTGTATATTTATCTGTATATCTAGGGTGTGATTTCTTGATGAGAAAAAAATCACAGCTGATTATTTCTTTATATTTGGTGACACATTTTGCTTTAATGACAGTTATTTTAGTGGTATGGACTCTACATTTACATTAACATTTATGGAATGTGGCAAATGCCCTTTTGCAGAGCAACTTAGAATCAACTCATTTTATGCAGCTGAGCTGTTGAGAAATAAAGGCCTTTCTCAAGGGCCCAAGAATGGGAGCTTGTTGGTGCTGGGATTTGTACTTATAACCTTCTAATCCAAAGTCCAATTTCTTAACCGAAAAAACATATGGTCCCTTATCAAATTCATCAGGGTTGTCTGAATGCAGGCTCCAACAGAAAAGATTATTTGCATTACTGACAGATTGATTAGCACATTTCACACTTACACTAAATTATGAACTTAAAATGTATAGTCTTAATCTATTTATTTATCCTGTAAAGCTAATTTCTGACAATGTCTGTTGCTAAAAGCAAACTGAATTGAAATTTGCTGCATTTTATTATCAGGGCTTAGAAATAGTGCAGAAACAAAATAATAAATAAAAACAATATAGTTCAAGATATTGAACATTTACTACTTTTGTTTTGATAAATCACAGACAATGTCATTGTAAGTAATTTTTCAGAGTGGGTCCTGACCCAACCACAAGAATACTGTGTGAGGAACACCATGCACACACCATACACTTATACACTTCTGGGCAGACTTTAAAGTTGCTAGTCAATGTTCTGGAATGGTTTTGGGAGTTAAAAGAAAACTAGACAACCTGGAGGAAACCCATAAACCAAAGGATCCCATGGCAAATGCTGCAAAGGACTTCACTTGAGCCCAGGACCAAATCAGAGACCTCAGAGCTGTAAGGTCCAAACCAGGACCATAAGCACACAGTATTTTAGATTTCTGTTTTTACAGGGAATGTGAATCAATTAGATTACAGCAAATTATCATGATATTACTCACTTAGCTCAGCTCATACTCATATGTATAGTTTTATGTTTATCCTTTTCTGGAAATAATGAATCGTTGTGAGAACCATAAGCTCACACTATGACGGTGCTGACTCTACAGCTCTGTGCTCTCCAGTTTTCAGCACAACAAGTTTATGGCTACAAATTCCACTACATTTTAGACTTTAGCCGGGTCAAGGCCTTGAGAAGTCACTTGAACCATGTGGAACACAGACACAGCCCACCAGAAAAGTCAAAGGGAACATGGCCTTGGGCACCCAGAGCTGACGCCACACATCAACCATGAACACACCATCAACATGTAATACTGAGGAGTTCACTCACTCCTGTGCCCTCACTGCACTCCATGAACCTGAAGCATGTAGGTGGAATGTTCCCTAAGGCACTGTACGACAAACACATTGACACACATACAACGGCCTCCTTTTTGTTTTCTTTACAATTTTTTTTTAAGACTCCAGAAATTCTATGTCCTGTGATACAAATGCTGTATGAGGTGGCACACGTGTAAAACGTTTAGTATCCATCACCTTGGGGACAAGCAATGAATGACAGATCAAGACAGGTTGTTTACATTTGCACCAAAAATGAATGCATGTAAAACATATAGGGAGAGTGTAAAAATACTATTAGTTAAAATCAGTGCCTTAATAAATAAGTTTTAAATGTTTTAAACCTTTAAGGATACTCCCTTCCTACATGTACATTAAGCAGAATGCTAAGCAAACTCGAAGATTACAGTTTTTTCAGTTCAGTGCCTCAAATTAGTAGATTTTAGTCTGCTGCTGCCAAACCCTGGAAGCTATTGTCCAAAGATTAAGGTGTACACTATATGGTAAAAAGTATGTGGACACTTTTCCATTATACCCACATGTGGACTTACTCCAAATGTTTCCCATAAAGCAATTAAGTGTCTACAATGTGTGCAGTTGCATTAAGATTTCTAGCAGCCTAAAAATCTAGAAATACACCAGAAATGCTCCTGTGCACAAAACGAGGTTCACAGAAATGTCTTAACATTCTAGTTTGCATTTATTTGGGATGAATTGATATGCCGGCTTCAAATGCTACCTTCATGTCAACCTGTCTTTAACTTTACTCATTTTCTTGTCGATGAAGCTTAAATTTTCACAGACATCTGAAACCAACATTTAATGGAACACCTTTCCAGAAGAGCATATGCTATTATAACCGCAAAAGGGGAACCAACTCTGTATTACCCATGGCTTTAGAATGGAATCGCTAAGGGTGGGATAGTTGAGTATCCAGATACTTTTGGCCATATTGTGTAGCTTTAGACATGATAATGACCACAAAGATTTTTATATGAATATATTAATAATAGGATTTATAAATACAAATCATTCATTGCATGTGAGTACCAATAGAGTTATATAGTTTTTAAGAGATGGGCACAATTGCCCAGATTCAATCGTATGCATGCTTTCTTGAAAAAAAAAAACATTTTTAATGGATTTGTCTATAATGAATTAATTTAAAGTTATCAAAAGTTTTCTTCAATAGAATTTAGAGTGGCTTAGATTATTGTGCTCCTTTTCAGAATCATACTTGGAAGAAGAACACCCACTTCATAGAACCAATAAGATTCATGAATCACACCTCATAGCTCTGTGCTTTGTTTGACTCGGTTAGCATGTCATCCAAGGAGCATATGTGTAATGAGTCCAAACAAGTAATAAAATCAAGACAAGGAGGATGAACAATGGTTTTAATACAAATCAAGCTCTTAACAGAAACCAAAAAACATTCAAAAGAGATCAGAGAGAGAGAGAGAGAGAGAGAGAGAGAGAGAGAGAGAGAGGTTGGGGGTTCATTTGTTTGTCAGAGGTCATACAGTGCATGTTTTTGCCTTGTGATTATTCAGTGTGGTAGTGTAGGAGTGGGATGCTGGAGTTCAGAGCTCATAACACATAATGTCCCTTTGAACCTGACTTTTGGTCTTTATCCAGAAAAAACTCCCCATATTCCCTTATCCTGGCCTCTTATAACACAGAAACTGGCCCCTCTCTCTCTCTCTCTCTCTCTCTCTCTCTCTCTCTCTTTCACACACACACACACACACACACACACACACACACACACACACACACACACACACAAACACAGATTATCTCTCGTCAACTACTTGCTTGAAAAATAAATTCTAAATAAGGCAATAAAATGCCTCAAATTATACGTTATTTATATATATATTTTTTTATTTAATGTATAGTAAGTAAACAAAAAAAAAAAAAAAATCACAAACACATATAGTCTTTATCTGAGTGTCTAACTCTGTACCATTCAGGAACCCATGACTGCAGCAACCTGTTGTGTCCGAATGTTCAAGCACACCGACGTCCTCACCAATATCAATACAACCTTGGCACAACCGATGGCACCACAAGCAGACAGATGTTGTAATGTTGCCTTTCATATGGCAATGTGAATATTGAGCTTCGATGATTGCAAATACTCTACAATGGAAGCCGTCCAATAGTGTACAGACTATGCCAGACATTTATTTGTGGATTGGAACATTCTGGCCAACACTGGAGATCACAGAGATCGCTCTTTACTTGTTTGGACCTGTTTGCGGAAGCACTTGTTTTGCTCCAGTCTCTGTGTTTTCTTCGCCAATGAGGCCTCACATTGCTCAAGCTTTTGACGTGTGTATTTACGAGCAGATTGTGCAACCACAAATTCTTCTGCTCTGTAAAAAGCCCACAGGAAACACATTTTTTTCCCACTGCACTACAAAAACATACAGTGTACTGCTTCTGGATGAAAGAGCTTTTTTATGGATCTCTCCTCAGCACATATCAGTTTTTTGCTGGGGAATGTTCCTAATCTTTATCTTACAAAACAAGAAAACATATATAGTCTTAGCTGTGCATGTGGTGTCTGCAGATTTATTCTATTAAAAGACATGCAACGTAGTAAACAACTTCACAGGTCAAATCATGCAGCTGATAAGCCCTAAGAGTCATTGTTTTAATGATGCCATCCGATGTTTCAACATGAGGCCATGCTAAATAGAATATCATGAAAAGTAATTATAGGCGAGATAAGATCAGCAAAAGTTCAGAGCTCATAACATGTAACTCATATAGTATTAAGGCCAGGTGTCATAAACTGATAGGGATGATTTTCTTTTTACTCATATCAGAACAGAATTATATGTAACCTGTTGAAAAGTATACTTTGATGCAATTGTCTTTTAAATGTTTATTAGTAATGTAAATAGTAAATTATACAAAATAAAAGAAGAGAACATTTAATAAATACAATTTTATTATATGAAATGTACTGTATATACAGCCTTATACTTAAACTTTTACCACAAAAATAAGAGAAAGATATGGCATATTAATTGCACAGTTTTATCTGCTATAAATATACCTTATATTAATATTTTTTTAAGGTTTTTAATATTTTACGTATAAGAGTGGAGGAAGGTGCACACAGGTGTTTGATGTAGGAGATGCAACCTGAAGGAGATTGAAAACTGTAAGGTGTTGGCAGGGGACAGTAGGATGGTTTTGGAGGTGAAGAAGAAAAGAAGGAGAGTCAAGTCAAGTCAAGTCAAGTCAAGTTTATTTGTATAGCGCTTTTCACAACAGACATTGTCTCAAAGCAGCTTTACACAAATCAACAGTGATGGTGAATGGTGTGAATTTGTCCCTGATGAGCAAGCCGTGGCGACTGTGGCAAGGAAAAACTCCCTTAGATGTTATGAGGAAGAAACCTTGAGAGGAACCAGACTCAAAAGGGGAACCCATCCTCAATTGGGTGACATCAAGAGTTTGATCATAAATCTTTCAACAATACAGAACACTGGACAGTGAGAACTAACATGATTACTGGAGTATAAGATTATAAGTGATGTTCTTTCTGCAGTCTTATACAGTCTATATGGTTAGTAGCTCCTAGTTTTATAAGCTCAGCATTTGTGATCATCACAGATCCAGCATCAGCTTCTCCATGCCAGAGCCTTTAAACACTCCAGGAGGTCCAATGTCAATACTCCACACATGTAGCGGGATCCAAATGGCACTGGTACGTCTCTAGATGGTTCGGGATGTTTGTGAGTTCGGCATCTACTTCTTCAAAGGTCCGTAATCATCACGAGGTGGGAGGTGACTGGAGCTGGCCAAACCTCACTGTGTCTCGGGATGGGGAGAGAAAGAGAAGCAGTGGAGAGGAATTAGCGTAGCTGCTGTTCATGATATTAACAGCACAAGTTGATAATGTGCATGTGATCAGATGTTCTGGAGCACAAGGTTATGATGTGAGACGTATGTTATGTGTAGGCTTTGCTAAAAGATATGTTTTAATCTACACTTAAACTGGGAGAGTGTGTCTGAGCCCCGAACACCGTCAGGAAGACTATTCCAGAGTTTAGGAGCTAAATGTGAAAATGTTCTACCACCTTTAGTGGACTTTGCTATTCTACGAACTACTAGAAGCCCAGAGTTTTGAGATCTCAGGGGCGTGGCGGATTGTAGCGTGTTAAAAGACTGGATAGATACATGGAGCCAAACCATTTAGTGCTTTATAAGTGAGAAGTAATAGTTTGTAGTCTATTCGAAACTTAACAGGAAGCCAATGTAGGGACGATAAGATCGGGGTTATGTGATCATATTTTTTGACCTTGTAAGAACTCTGGCTGCTGCATTCTGGACTAACTGAAGCTTGTTTATTAATGATGCAGGACATCCACCTAGTAACGCATTACAGTAGTCTATTCTGGAGGTCATGAACGCATGGACGAGCTTCTCTGCATCAGATATAGATAACATGTTTCTTAACTTAGAAATATTTCTAAGGTGAAAGAAGGCTGTTTTTGTAACTTGATTGATGTGATTTTTGAAAGACAAGTCGCTGTCTAAAATAACACCCAGGTCTTTTACCGTTGAACTAGTGGTTACAGAACATCCGTCTAAATGCAGGTTGAGATGCTGGAGCGTCTGTATACTAGTTTTTGGGCGATGAGCAAAATCTCAGTCTTATCAGAATTTAAAAGTAGAAAGTTATGGGTCATCCAATCTCTTAGTTCCTTAACACACTCAGTTATCCGGGTTAATTGAGCTGTATCGCCTGGTTTAGATGAAATATATAGCTGAGTATCATCAGCATAACAATGGAAGCTAATTCCATGCCTTCTAATAATATTTCCTAACGGAAGCATGTATATTGTGAAGAGCAGGGGTCCTAGAACTGAACCTTGCGGCACGCCATAATTTACTTGCATTAGCCTGGATAGCTCTCCATTTAAATCTACGAAATGGTAACGATCGGACAGGTAGGATTTAAACCAGCTTAATGCCTGTCCCTGAATGCCGATGTAATTTTGTAAGTGATCTAGGAGGAGATCATGGTCTATAGTGTCGAATGCAGCACTAAGATCTAGTAAAACCAACAGCGAAATGAAGCCTTGGTCTGAAGCTAAAAACAGGTCATTAGTTATTTTAACTAGAGCAGTTTCTGTGCTATGATGGGGCCTGAAACCTGACTGAAATTCTTCAAATATAATATAGTGAGGACTGGAAGAAGAATTAGATAATGGAAACTGAAGGAGGAAGACTGTAGTGTGAGTTTCAGGGAAGAGGTTAGACAGGGGCTCAGTGGTGGTGAAGAGGTGCTGGATGATTGGACAACTACTGCAGAAGTGATAAGGAAGACAGCTAGAAAGGTACTTGGTGTGATATCTGGAAATAGAAAGAAAGACAAAGAGACGTGGTGGTGGAATGAGGAAGTGCAGGGCAGCATAAGGAGAAAGATGTTGGCAAAACAGAATTGGGATCTACAGAGTGATGAGAAAAGTAGGCATGAGGACAAGGAGATGTGGCAGCAGGTGAAGAGGGATGTGTCAAAAAGCCAAGAAAAAGACATATGAGGCACTGTAGAGATCCAAGAACCAAGAAAATGAAAGAGAAGGTTGGATGGTGTGGAGATGGTGAAGGAGGATGTGGATAGGATTAGTAAGGAGGAAGTGAAAGCAGCAAATAGGAGGATGAAGAGTGGAAAGTAGGTTGGACCAGATGACATACAGGTGGAAGCATTGAGATGTTTAGGAGAGATGGCAGGGGAGTTTTTAACAAGATTGTTTAACAGGATTTTGGAAGGTGTGTGCTGCTACAGATCTAGAAGAATAATCGAGATGTGCAGACCTGTAGTAATTACCAGAGATGGGAAGTAACGGAGTACAAATACTTCGTTACTGTACTTAAGTAGATTTTTCAGGTATCAGTACTTTACTCCACTATTTATTTTTCAGACAACTTTTTACTTTTACTCATTACATTTTTACACAAATATCTGTACTTTTTACTCCTTACATTTTCAAAACCGGCTCGTTACTTTAGTTTTAATCCATTGATTTGGTGAAAAATATATTTTTTATTTTCACTGCGCGACGATTTCAGCCGAACAACTGATTTCCTGTGACTGCGCGTCTTTTTCAATCCGCCGGTGTATAAAGTCCTGACTCTCACTCTTTACGAAGATAAGAATCAGCAGGCAGAAGGCAGTAAGAAGTTTGGGGTTAACGTGGATGAGACAGAGGGAGTCAGTGATGTAAACATGACTGAGAACAGACACATTCATGATCATCATCATCTTTTCTCTGCTTGTGTTTTATATGTGGATCTTCAGCCTGAATACGTTCATTCGGTAACAACATATTTAATTCGTTTTGTATTAATATATATATATATATATATATATATATATATATATATATATATATATATATATATATATATATATATATTTGGCTGTCAAAATTCAAATTATTTTAAACGGCACTAAATAATATTAACGCGCCATCAATTTAGCGCGCATTTTTGTTTTTACCATTTTTATTAAAAAAATATAAATACATAAATAAATAACTAAATATAAAAGAGGCAAAATTAAAACCTCCAGCAAAACATACACTTGTTCACGACGTCCCTTCTTTACTTATATATTAAATAAATAAATAAACTCCACTGAAAAATATTTTGAATCAGTAAACTTTTGTTTTATTTCTGCGCCAAGTCTCAAATCAAACACCAATTCCGCCATGTTTTACACAATTAATCCTCTGGGTGGCGTTTTGTGGGTTTTTCCCTCATAATGGCGACACGAATTTAAATTACTGTCTTTATTGATCGTACAGATAAAAACAAAACATCATTCAAATCTGTAAAATGTCTATGATTATATATATATATATATATATATATATATATATATATAAAAGCTTCTTGACTTGAAGAGGTGCACTTTTCCGGTATCACCTCATTAACTGTGCATGTGGAAACATAGCAAAAGCTCTTAATGATGTCCACACATCTCTGCACAGTTATAGCCTTTATATTTAATCACTGTACATATGCTTACATATATATCACATGCTGTAAATATGCTACATATTTATCTGCACTTTTGCACAATTGCTACTTTTTGCACTTCTGGTAGATGCCAAACTGCATTTCGTTGCTGTGTACCTGTACTATGCAATGACAATGTTCTATCTATCTATCTATCTATCTATCTATCTATCTATCTATCTATCTATCTATCTATCTATCTATCTATCTGTCTGTCTGTCTGTCTGTCTGTCTGTCTGTCTGTCAAATATTAATATGATGTGAGGTCCAGTTAACAGCTAAAACGGGTAGAAGTAATAACTACTTTTTACTTAAGTACATGTCAGAGCCAAGACTTCTTTACTTTTACTTAAGTAAAAAGGTATAATCAGTACTTCAACTTTTACCAGAGTATTTTAAAACATGAGTATCTGTACTTCTACTTAAGTAATGGATGTGTGTACTTTTGCCACCTCTGGTAATTACAGGGGAATAAAGTTGATCAGTCACACCATGAAGTTATGGAAAAGAGTAGTGGAAGCCAGGCTGAGAGAAGAGGTGACCATCTGTAAACAGCAGTATGGTTTATAGTGTCCAAACCATCTGAATCTCGCCTCCCTCACCTTCTCTCCAAAACGACCTACATGCTGTCCCTCTAATAAACTAATTTCTAATCCTGTCCAGTTCTATAAACTTTTCCTTTCACTCTTGCAGATACCCTTCTATTACAGATCACTCCTGCCACTCTTCTCCACCCACTCCACCCTGCCTGCACTCTTTTCTTCACTTCTCTATCACACTCTCCATTACTTTGCACTGTTGACCCCAGTTACCCGAACTCCTCCACCTTCTCCACCTCTTCTCCCTGCAACCGCACCACTCCATTGCCCTCCCTCTTATTCACACACATGTACTCTGTCTTACTCCTACTGACTTTCATTCCTCTTCTCTCCAGCGTGTACCTCCACCTCTCTAGGCGCTTCTCAACCTGCTCCCTACTCTCACAACATATAACAATATCATCCGCAAACATCATAGTCCATGGAGAATCCTGTCTGACCTCGTCCGTCAACCTGTCCAACACCATTGCAAACCAGAAAGAGCTCAGAGCCGATCCTTGATGCAGTCCAACCTCAACCTTGAACCAGTCTGTCGTTCCTACTGCACACTTAATTGCTGTCACACTGTCCTTATGCATGTCCTGCACCACCCTCACATACTTCTCTGACACACTTTCTCATACAGTACTACAACTCCTCTCTTGGCACCCTGTCGTACGCTTTCTCTAAATCCACAAACACACAATGCAACTCCTTCTGACCTTCTCTATACTTCTCAATCAACATTCTCAAAGCAAATACTGTGTTTGTGGTGCTCTTCCTCGGCATAAACCATACTGTTGCTCACAGATGGTCACCTCTTCTCTCAGCCTGGCTTCCACTACTCTTTTCCATAACTTAATGGTGTGACTGATCAACTTTATTCCCCTGTAGTTACTGCAGGTCTGCACATTTCCCTTATGCTTAAAGATCAGTACCAGCACACTCCTTCTCCATTCCTCAGGCATCCTTTTACCTTCCAAAATCCTGTTAAACAATTTTGTTCTAAACTACCCTGCCATCTCACCTAAACATCTCCATGCTTCTACCTGTATGTCATCTGGTCCAACCGACTTTCCACTCTTCATCCTCTTAATTTCTGCTCTCACTTCCTCACTTCCCTTTTACTAATCTTATCCACTTCCTGCTTCACCAACTCCACACCATCCAACATTTTCTCTCATTCATCAGCTGCTCAAAATACTCCCTTCATCTTCTCAACACACTCTCCTCACTAGTCAACACATTTCCATCTCTATCCTTTATTGCTCTAACTTGCAGCACATCCTTCCCAGCTTAGTCCCTCTGCCTGGCCAATCGGTACAAATACTTTTCTTCTTCCTTAGTGTTCAACTTCTCATACAGCTTCTCATATGCCTTTTCCCTGGCTATCGCCATCTCCCTCTTTACCTGCTGCTGCATTTACATTGTACTCCTGCCTACTTTTCTCATCACTCTGTCGATCCCAAATCTGTTTTGCCAACCTCTTTCTCCTTATGCTCTCCTGCACTTCCTCATTCCACCACCACGTCTCTTTGTCTTCTTTTCTATTTCCAGATATCACACCAAGTACCTTTCTAGCTGTCTCCCTTATCATTTCTGCAGTAGTTGCCCAATCATCCAGCACCTCTTCACCACCACCGAGCCCCTGTCTGACCTCTTCCCTAAAACTCACACTACAGTCTTCCTCCTTCAGTTTCCACCATCTTATTCTTCTTTCAGTCTTCACTCTTCTTCTTTTCTTCTTCACCTCCAAAACCATTCTACAGACCACCATCCGATGCTGTTTAGCTACACTGTCCCCTGCCAACACCTTACAGTCTCCAATCTCCTTCAGGTTACATCTCCTACATAGAACATAGTCCACCTGTGTGCAAGTTCCTCTACTCTTATACATCACCCTATGACCCAATCACCAATCTTTCATTCCTAGGTACACCTTCCACCACTTCATCTAACTCACTCCAGAATCTTTCCTTGTTCTCCATCTCACAACCCACTTGTGGAGCATAAGCACTGATGACATTTTCATCGCCCCTTCAACTTCCAGCTTCACGATCATCACCCTATTATCACCACTACACACTTACTGAACTCTTCCCTCAGAATCACCCCTACACCATTTCTCTTTCCATCCACACCGTGATAGAACAGTTTAAACCCACCTCCAATGTTCCTGGCCTTACTCCCTTTCCACTTTGTCGCCTGAACACACAACATATCTACCTTTCTCCTCTCCATCATATCAGCTACCTCTCTCCCTTTACCAGTCATAGTACCAACATTTAAAGTGCCAACCTGAACCTCCACTCCCCTACACTTCTCCTTTCCCTCCCGTCTATGTAGATGTCTTCCTCCTCTCCTTCTCATCTTTCAGCCAACAGTAGCCCAATTTCCACCAGTACCCTGTTGGCTAACGATACCTGTGGCGGTCGTTGGTAACCCGGGCCTCGACCGAATCAGTATGAATTTCTCTTTCCGCATATTTGATTTCGCACAGTTTACGCTGGATGCCCTTCCTAACGCAACCCTCCCCATTTACCCGGGCTTGGGACCAGCGATAAGAATGTACTGGCTTGTGCAACCCTAATGGCTAGGTTTGTTAAATGTTTTAATGTGTATAAATATAGTGAGGCCAACTTTAGCCATCCAGTAATATTTGTATTGATTGCACAATGCAACTGAACAAGCATAGAGTGCTCTCAAAACATATGAAGAGTTCATATAAATCACCTGGACTTAATAAATCTGCAAATTTAAAATGAACTACTTAATATGACACATATGTGAAAATTCGTTCAAATAAATATGCTGAACTAAAAAAATGTGTTTAACTTTGGCAAGTGCCCACTTATGCTATTCGAAGTACATTTAAAAAACAAGATGCTCCAATAATTTTCTAAAGTATTATAAATATAATGCACCAAAGAGAGCATATGCTTCCTATAACATATGACAGAACTGTCATAAAACTGAAATCATGATTTATGTTTTAAACATGATAAGCACAATATAAATATTAATAATGGTGAAGGTCATCCTCACAACATAGTGTTGGGGCATGTAACCTGTTGATAAAACCCTAGTCACTGAAGACTGATTTTTCACCAAGAGGGACTTTTTTATCACTTTATTATCCCCTGTTCCTCAGTTGTATGCAATGAAGAGGCCCGACCCAGGGTTAGTGAGTTCAATTAGGTTTCCTGAACCTGTCAGCCTTTTGCAAATTCATCATTAAATAATGCCTAAGGCACTGTAAATTATTTCACATTAGAGCACAACATTTTAGAGTGGGATATATGAGAGTTGTATGTAAAAACAATGTAAAATAATTTCTAGTATATTTGTCAAATCACTATAAACATTTACTGTCATTCTTATAGCAATAAATGTTTTTTTTTTCTCTTATCACAAATGTACATTATGATGAATTATTTGATTATGAAGGCATTTCTAAGAATTGAATTGAAATTTGCATTTTCTGAAAATAGGATTGATTTTTTTTTAATATATATGTCAACACAGAAACAGTTTTTCAAGTACAAACATGAACTATAGTAAACTGCAGTTTACTGTAGTGTAGTATAGTAAATTACGTAATAATAAAGATTAGAATCACTATTACTACTGTGAAATAACCTAAACTATATTATGGTACGGTATTATGCTGATATAATCTGATAATGGTAGGCTGTTTACACAGCCAGGGGATTCAGCAGACTTTGTATTTAGCTGAATATTCTGGTACAAATATTTTAAGTGTTTAGCTTAGTTTCCCACAAACATGTGGGCTTAACCCATAGGTTGTGTATTTTGTATTACATTGTTTATACCCATGGTTTTCCAAATAACTATATACAGTATTATTAATGAAAACAGTAAAACGACTGACACTGGTAGTCATGTGTTTACAAAAATACATAAAAAGATATTTTTAAAAAATCTGATTCTAGCTAAAAGTGAATATTGGTTGTTTACATCATATTTTAATTCTGAACAATTAACTAGTGAACTGCATACCACTAGTCATTCATGTAATCAGCTAACTTAAAAAGATTGATTTTTATT
Source organism: Silurus meridionalis (assembly GCF_014805685.1). Classification (NCBI taxonomy): domain Eukaryota; kingdom Metazoa; phylum Chordata; class Actinopteri; order Siluriformes; family Siluridae; genus Silurus; species Silurus meridionalis. The sequence goes on along the minus strand of NC_060884.1, from coordinate 14,183,547 downwards.
TTCGCATGATTTAGACTTTTTAATGAAGCATAATTTCTCAGTACGTTTTCTGCCACCATTAAGAGATAAACAGATAGGAAGAGCTACTACAGAATATTTAGCATATTTTTGTAAAATGTAATCTTAAAAACTTGTATTGGCTCTTTTTAATTATATGCCTTAAAAAGCTAATATTTTACACTGCATCTACTAGATAGATAGATAGATAGATAGATAGATAGATAGATAGATAGATAGATAGATAGATGGATAGATGGATAGATAGATAGATAGATAGATAGATAGATAGATAGATAGATAGATAGATAGATAGATACATCCTGATTATGATTTTATTTAAATGTAGTACAATAAAGGATATTATAATCTAGTTATTATATATTGAATCATTAAGTCAAAAGTTACATTTATTACATTGTATAGAGCTTTGGATGGTTTATTTTTGTGTTTGTAACTGACTTGTATCTGTTTTTAGTATGACCTGCTAACTTTACCAGTAAGGGCCACAATAAGTCATGAATAACAATAAACATATTTGTGGGGCAGTTTACCACAGTGGCACAAACAGAGTTCTTAAAGGATTCTTTACAGGTACATTGTAGTGTCTGAAAAAGGTTTTGAATACATGCATTATAAACATTCATGTTTTTGCATTAAGCCTGGCTATTGCAATTGCCCAATTATGCTATTCAATGTACATTCAAAAAGCAAGATGCTCCGATAATCATCAAGATTAATGTAAGTATAATGTACATAAAGAAATGTGTACACTTTTTATAACATATGAAATAATAGACATAAAACTGGACCCATGACTACTATGCATTCAGTGTAACATCTAGGACACTGGTTTGCACAGCAGTGGCATACATCGATACAATAGTGTTAAGACGCTGATTAAGGTGAGATACTCTAATTTATTATTACTTTAAGTTCAGTGTAAAAAGTTCAGAAAACAATGTATATGAGACAATAGGATGATGTGTGCATTTACTCATAGTTTGATGCTGGTTGTCCTTATTGAAACTGTTGATTGGGGTACGAACTTAAAAGAACATTTTGAAACAGTAACCTCAGATTAATTTGCACATCAGAATACCGGGTCGAGAAGAAGAAAAAGTAGCTGATTTGTCAAGCTAGTATTGATTGCACCCGTTGAACTATTGGCTTAGTTCATATAAACCTCTTACCAACCTATGTAGGAAAGTGTAGATTTATGAGTGACTCAGAGGTTGTTGAATTAACATGGACAATATCACCAATATAACCACTGGCAAATGAGGTGTCTGTTTTATAGTTCAGCAGATAATAAGGATGATTATGTGTGTTAGAGTGGACAAACCCTAGTCACTGAAGACTGGTTTTTCACCAAGGGGAACTTTATTATCACTGTATTATCCCCCATTCATCAGTTGTATGCAAGGAAGAAGCCTGACCCAGGGTTAGTGAGTTCAATTAGGTTTTCTGAACCTGTCAGCCTTTTGCCAATTCATGATTAAATAACCCCTAAAGCACTGTAATTTGAATATGGGATTTACAGGTTTTGCCAATGTACAATAATTCCTAGAATATTCGTCAAACTGATTTTTTTGCAAATGATAAGTAAAAACATGGCATGTATACTGTAGTTTACTGTACTGTGGTATTGTAAATTTTGTAATAACAGAGGTTAGAATAATAATTTTACATTTTAGTCAGGTTACATGTTTAGTGTTTATAGAAATTAGAATTAATTTCTGATTGGGATGTGCTCTAATGTAGACTTCTGCACAGGTTTCCCCAGAACAAGAGTGTGGTTGCTTCCAACCATAGGGTTGGTACCAGAGAATGTAAGAATGTAAAAAAATACCAAATATCAAAAGCATTGTCCCTGGACTATGGACAAAACAAGTGTCACAACCTATGACAATAATAGACATTTTCCATGTATTCTGAAGCAAGTTAAGGGTTGATTTTATAATTGTGTCTAAACTTCTTTGAATGTACTTTGAATACTTGGGTATAAAATATATAATCATTCCAAAATCATGTTTGTGGTTATATGTAAAACAAGTCATTCAGTGGTTTCAGATAGTTGACTGAAACGTTTAATTAGGTTAAGTTTCATATTTGATTTGATTATAGGTGTGTATCTATACAAACATATAGTTGAAGCATGTCAGTTTGACAACAAACTCAGTGACCCTGTGTCAATCAGCAACAGTAAGCTTGGGTCATCAAACATGGTTCAGTGCTCTGGTGCATGCACTCGCTCACTCTTTTCCAGGTTGAAACCCTCCTAAGCCCCTCCTTATACCTGAACCTCCAGAGAGGGCAAATCACAATGGTGACCTTATGGGATGGACAAAGGTTGCTTTTAATCATTAAAGTAAAATATTTCTCTTTAATATTAAGAGTATTCGAAAGTAGTTTCAGACTTCGTTGTACAAACGTATTTCAGGGGTCTCTTGTTCTGAAAAACAAAAACAAAATATGAACAAAAATTTAATAAAAAAAAAAATACAAGATACATTTTATTTTTATTTGTATTTTTTAATTTTTTACTAAGTTTGATTGTTTTTTTCTGTAGTGAAGCTGAAAAACTAAACTCTTAGTAGTGAAACTAATACATTTTTGTTGTTTAGTTTCCTGGATTTAATATATGTAATCTAAATTTATAATCACAACACATATAAACCAACAAAAATAGATTCTTAAAATTTTACGGAAATCCCCTATAAGAAATAAACGTCAATGATTTTAATGGGAATGTCAATGATTTCAATGAAATCAACTGTTTATTACAGTTTAGCAGTAACTACATTTTTGGTTGATCAAAAGGACAATGGTCAATTTCTACTCAAACATTTTATCTTGTTTTTGCTCAGCTTATAATGCTAATGAAGTTTCGATCGATATGTTAATTTAGATGCTGGGAAATAATACTATTGTTTTGTCTCTGTAAATGTAATCATTTTTGTTGAAAGATGGTCCTTAATGATACTGCGCCCATGCTAAAGGTAATTACAAATCATTTATTATCCATCCACCACATTTTACTTTACTGCATTTATGATATTTAAGCCATTTCGGGAATGAGCTTGTTCAACATATCTCAGAGTGGATTCTGGGTAGAAGCAGGCTAATTTCTTAAACACTGCACCTCTAAATTGTGCAGCATTGCATAAGATACTCAATCATCCCAGTGTTCCTTCCAAATACAAATCTCTAGCATCATGCATATTTGAAAACGAAAATTTAAGCTCACTTCATCTCACCTGTGTTCTCTGCAGCCACGAAACACAACTTTGTTTATATATATTTACTGATTCGCCGTAACAGATACAAGTAAAGTGAATAATATTGAATATTTTGTTACAATGGCATTGGTCAAGGGCCAACATTTTCTGGCAAAAAGACGAATAGATCAGAGCATTTCCAAAACACCAGCTTCTGCAGGGTGTTGCCTGTATGCGATGGTTAGTACTAGGACAACCAGTAAGAAAGGACAACCAGTAAGCTTGTGAACCCACAAAAGAGCTGCACAAATAAATGAAAGGGTTAAAACTGGCCTATATAGAAAGGTATCAGAACACAAATTGTATCACAGCTTTCTGCAACAGGCCATAATTGACAAAAAGTTCCCCATATTTCAATCTGATCAGCCATCTGTCAGAGGTTAATAGAATAGAAGCATAGAAGCAGATCCTTTAAATTCTGTAAGCAAGGTGGATCAGACTTATATGTCCACTCTATCCTACAGATGCTTGTTTGGACTGACATATTTATGATATCTATACAAAAAGATGTTAACAATATAAGCATAACATTCGACTGTAATAATATTTAATGTCTAAAATGGACACACATAGTATTGTAGTGTAAGTATTACTCCTAGTACTAGTGAAGGAAAAATGTCATTCTACCACATCCAAAGACATCCTAAACTATTGTGATAATAGTTTGCTTTAGTCTGGTAATCAGGTGTCCCCATATGTTTGTCTATACAGTGTAGGTTGTGAGATTTAGTTTTTTGAATGCCAACATATATTATATATGTAGTATATTTACAATAAAAACCTATTTTCTTATTTTATTTGTTGAGATCAAAGACTTAATCAGAGGAGTCAGAATCCCGAGACTCACAATGCTGGGTCACATGACACTTTTCCCCATTTTATGGCAGAAATATTGAGATATAGTAAATTATAATGTTTGAAACATGGTATTTAAGATATTTAAAAGACCTACATTATTGAAAATATATGTACAAAATGACTACAAGTGTTTTAAAAAAACAGATCTCAGGCAGTGTGGGCAAAATGGTAAGACATTCAAATGTGCATCTCTGAGCATTTCAGATCATCATTAAATGTTAGATCTTAGGATAATGTAGTATTTATACATGGCATAAAAACCTATAGACATGGTGGAAATAGTAGGGATCAAGGTCTTAATTACTACAGTAAGAATCCTCCAACTGCCCTAATTATTTACCTTTTATGGTCAAGGGAAATGCACTTCATCTGCACTGGGGATGTGGTGATTAAATTGGAATGCAAGTAAAACTTTCAATTGATTTCAATTGTCAAAAAATTTCAATTGTCCAAATACACACACTCACATGTACAGGTGATTACCCAGCCGCACAGAAAGTAGACTAGGACAAATATTTGCGCAAACTGATGAAGAGTGCTCTTCTATTTGCATAGTGTGGAGATAAGGTTGCGCTAATCGCAGCAGCCAGATCGTATCAAGCGAACCGTGTCACCTTCCGTGTGTTTATTTATGAAACGGAGGGCAAGGGCACTTCCTCGGTCTACGTGGGGTCATGCGGTGCCCACAACGTAAAGCCATAAAATGAATAGTGGCCTCTACGCACTCTCTCTCCATCTCTCCCCCTCTCCCCCTCTCTCCCTCTCCCCCTCTTTCTTTTTTCTCTCTCCCTTTTTTTGTAAGCCTTGCTCCTGATTGGTCCCTTGTGTAACACTGACAAACACCACTAGTGTATATATTGTAACACGGAGTCACGATTTTAGAACAAAATAAAATTCTCAGCTTCAAAGCAACTTGACGAACTGAGTGCAAGAGAGCAGAAATGAGAGCACAGATTCAGAAAGCCCCAGCGCAGATCCTTGAGGTGCTGAAGAAGAAGTCTGTCGGGCTGCAACACTGTAAACCAACATCCTCGGTGTGTGTGCTGGACTCCAAAGATGCTTTGCCCTGCCCTGGACACACTTTCCAGTCCATCCCAGGCCCAACAAGCTGGCCCCTGGTGGGGAACCTCATTGACATCATACGGAGAGGCGGCTTACAGAAACAGCACCAGACTGTGGTAACTAATATCAGTAGGAGTAGGACTACTAGTAGTAGTGGAAACAGTACTAATATACATGTCTATATATTCCTTATAATATATGTTTGATAACTGTTTTAAATTTTCTTTCTCAATAGTCTAATTGTTCTCACATGTTGTTGTTCGTCTTTATCTCATTAGATGGATTACCATAAGAAATTTGGCAAAATCTTTCGTATGAAAATGGGCTCATTCGAATCAGTGAACATTGGAGCGCCTTGCTTGCTGGAAGCTCTGTATAGGAAAGAGGGTAACTATCCCCAGAGACTGGAAATTAAACCATGGAAGGCATACAGAGATCTGCGAGATGAGGCTTACGGACTTCTCATCTTGTAAGTAATTCCCGTCTTCTAATTCCTTTTGTACTGATATGACTACTGAATAGATATTTAATATGAGTTTGTTTGTTTCATTCATGTCTGCTTTTATCTGCAGGGAAGGAAAGGACTGGCAAAGAGTAAGAAGCACTTTTCAGCATAAATTCATGAAACCAAATGAAGTCGTGAAACTCGATGGGAAAATTAATGAGGTTGGTATATGTTATGTGAAGGAAATATCAAGCTATCCTAAAAAAATCAAACTTTCTCATGATTTATACTGTTTGTTTTCCTTCTTTGAAGGTTTTAGCCGATTTCCTTAATAGGATTGGAGAGGTTAATATGGACGGGAAGATCAACGACTTGTATTTCGAATTGAACAAGTGGTCCTTTGAAAGTGAGTTTTTATTATTTAATATTAAAAAATGCAAATGTATTTACAGTTCATAATCCAAACTCTATATCTAATTATTTTATTAATATTTGTTTAAAAAAAACATTTTATCACTGTTTAAATGATCACATTATTGCTGACTTTTGAACCATTTTCTATGTTACAGCAATTTGCTATGTGCTCTATGACAAACGATTTGGGATTTTGAAAGAAAACGCTGATGAAGAGGCAACTGACTTTATCACAGCGATAAAAACGGTATGCTGGTTATCTTATAAGCACAATGCAGTTTATCTGTACATTTCAGCAACTCAAACATTAGGATAACCTTTTCTCAGCCTCTGTTTGTTCCTATGTGTCGTTTGCCAGTCCTTTACACAGTTCACTGAGGTTACGTTACAGAATAAGTTGTTACATCACATTTGTGTTTATGGAAACTGTTGCATGAGTCAGGCAGAATGTTCAGAACGTATACTGCTTTCTTGGTCATAGGTTTTTAGTCTGACAATTTACAGTAGTGTATGGAATATTAAATCCAAAATCTAAGTCAAGACCAATGTCAGATTATTATTGGTGACTGTCAATCAAAATAATCCAGGAATTATACTTCATATATCAACTGTGCCAGAATTGTGCCTTTTTCAATTGTGCATATGTTTAAACTGTACCATTTTTTTTTAATGGCAGATGATGAACATGTTTGGCAAGATGATGGTGACTCCAGTTAGTCTTCACAAGAGCCTGAACACAAAGACATGGCAAAACCACACGGCTGCTTGGGACTGTATTTTTAATACAGGTAAAAATGCATTACTAATACAGCACATTTTTTTCCAGGTGATGTAACCTAAAATTCCTCGTTGATCCTGCCTTACACTGTTAGGGATCACTGTTGACCAATGTTCACATGTTGTTCTAGTTTCGGAGCTTGTGAGTGGGAGGGGACAGAGTGTGTTGTAGTAAACTGCATGACCTAAGAATGCAGCCAAATATTTGTAAAGGAGGGAACAGGGGGGCAGGCCAAAGAGAGGGTGGAGAAATGCTAACGTAAAGTTGAATACCCATAGTGCTGCAGCTTGGCATTTATACATTCTCACACCAGGAATTAAAAACAGCAGTAGATCATGTACTGCTCAAAAGCATTAGTTTTCCAGGATTTATTGTTGTACTGCATGGTAAAATGTAATCAGCACATGATACCATTGATTAGACACACACTTTTTTTTTTTTAGCAAAAATCTACATTGACAAGAAGTTGAAGAGTGGAGATACCCATGGTTTCCTTAGTGATATCTACCATAACTGTCCACTTACCAAGAAGGAGCTGTATGCAGCAATAACCGAACTCCAGATTGGGGGTGTGGAAACAGTGAGTATGAAAAAAATTCACAAAGAGGAATTATAATTTGACCTTAAAAATGAGAAATTAGCTTATTTTAAAATAGTAATCAAGTAATTAGAAAAATTGAAAGGTTTAAAAATATAAAAGGATAATTCTTATATGGAGATTATATCTATATGTAGTCCAAAAAATATATATGATATGAGCAGTTAAGTGCAGTTTCTAACAAATAAAATAAAAAAATCTTCTTTTCCCAATGCAGACGGCCAACAGTGCACTATGGGCCATTTTCAATCTCTCACGAAACCCCCATGCTCAGGACAAGTTGTTAAAGGAGATCAGAGATGTTGTACCTGCTGGACAGGTTCCATGTGCTGAGCATATTAAAAACATGCCATATCTCAAGGCATGTCTGAAGGAGTCCATGAGGTAGGTCATGAGGAGACGCTAAGATTTATATAACAATAAGAAGCTTGATTGATACCTACCTTGTGTGAAGATAATGTGTTACATGGTTTGCAGCTATGCTGACAGCTGTTTAGCTTAAAATATTAGACAAAAGTTTTTTCTGCTACTCTACTCTGACAGGGTCAAAGACCAGGAAAAACAATCCTTTGTTCTCAGATTTGGTTCTGAGAGATTTTTAGTGGTACATACTGGTACATACGGGCAGCATAATGCTTTGACAGTCAAGTCATGAGACAGAAACAAATGTTTTTGAACATTAATCAAGGATAATACTTCCACATGGTTCTAGGAATGTTGATGGTGTTTTGTGGGATTATCTTGCTTTGATTTATATTCACTTTTGCATACCATTGCACAGTGTGGATGATTGATGTCACCGTGTGTCCTTTTTTTCATTTTCTTTCTATTTTTATTCACATAAACAGACTTTCACCCTCCATCCCCTTTACAAGCCGAACTTTGGACAGAGACACCTTGCTTGGGGAATACAGTTTACCTAAAGGGGTAAGAGCCATAATTGCTATTTCTGCAGTGCCACCTACAGACTGATTTCCATCATTACAAATAATTCTAATTTAACAGTGTTAAATCGTTAAATTATGTTAAATTATGCCCATTTGCAGACAGTTTTGATGATCAACAGCCAAGCACTTGGGTCTAATGAGGAGTACTTTGACAATGGGAAGCAGTTCATGCCAGAAAGGTGGCTCGAGAACAAAAACTCTATCAACCCATTTGCTCACGTACCTTTTGGCATAGGCAAAAGGATGTGCATTGGCCGGCGCCTGGCTGAGCTACAGATACAGCTCGCTCTGTGCTGGGTAAGAATAAATCTTTTGAGATGAATGGAATAAACAATAAAAAGTCAAATTTTTTTGTAGATTTATGATTTGGTATTTCTGTGTTATTTCCAACAGTTAATTCGTGATTATAAGATTGCAGCAACAGATTATGAGCCAGTGGAAGCTGTACATACTGGAACACTTGTGCCCAACCGAGAGCTTCCCGTGGCTTTCATTCATCGATAAGGTAAGAAAAGAACTATACTCCTAAAAAATACAAATATATATTGATATCAGTATTGCAATGTAAAATCTGGTCAAATTACTTTGTAAAAGTATACATGTTTTTCCTTTTTGAAGACTTCTTCATTACTGTGTGGAAACTGATAACTCCATAGCCTTTAACCAGAAGTATTCAGAAGGCCTGGTTTTGCTGCTACTCTGCTGCTAAACATCAGAATGTATTGCTCTGATTATTACTTAAGTTATAATTGAGGTAATAATGAATCTTTAACTTACATTGTAAGTGATTAGTATTGTACATACAGTGTGTTCTATGTAAAGTAATATTCTACCATTATAGTTTTCACTACCATCAGTTTTAATGAGCAAATCTATTCACTATAAAATCAATGTCATTTTGCTGCTGACATTATACGTATAACTACTTACGAAATGAGCAAATCTATTCACTATAAAATCAATGTCATTTTGCTGCTGACATTATACGTATAACTACTTACGAAATAATTATTTTGTAACCTAAAATTTTAAATAACATTTTCTGTACACCAAAATGTACCATAGTCTTAGATCATGTGTAAATGTAAAACTTGAAGTGTTTGCAAAATGTTGATCTTATATTATGTTGTGTGTGTGTATATATATATATATATATTATATATTATATTATATATAAAACAATAGCAATGTTACCAATGTATTTTTTATGTATCTGGAACATATTTGGGAATTAAATAATAAATGCATACATGTTTATGTATGGTTATATATGAGTTCGTAATTCTGTTTCATTACACATTTACTCATGGTCTGGTGTTTAGAAGCAACAGGGGATTTTCCTATGGCCTGGCCTGCCAGTTGACCCAGAGTGTTCCAATGTACAACGCAAGCCAGAGTAAACTAGAGCAGAGTGCAGCCACAACCACATATTGTTGGATGCACACAAAATGAGTTATGTTACTAATCTATTATGCAGGGAGAAATGTGCAAATAGTAATTTTAGCTAGCATTTGAATAAAATTGATAGGAATAGAAAAGGTAGTGAAAAAAAAAGATATCATAACAAAAGAGGTCACTAAAAAGATTTTATCTAAGAACAGCAGATAACCACAAAAGATGGTGCAAATCGTGGACACCTTTTTGTTTGTCAAACAAGATCTTCAATAAAGCCACAAATGTACTATATTACTTTGTATACATAAAAATATAAAAAGGTATAACATACCTATATAAATTAGCCAGCATTTTCTGCCATCATCTCATCAATACCCTGCCATATTCTTGCTGTTTTTAAGATCAAGAACCCTAATGCCATGTGGAATGGGAACACATGAAGACTGAACTAGAAAGCTGTTATAAGATAAAAGACATTTGCTCTTTCTTAAATGTTGAGTCTTGGTACTGATAGACTAAGATGATGCCATCCTCCAGAAAGTAGGCCAGTCAGACAGACAACATGATTGTGCATTCCTGTTATGGCAAACAATTGATTTGATCATCACCCACAGTCTAGTGCAAATAGTTACATAGGTCTACTTTTTGGACCGCTGCCTTATAAATTGGTCAGGGATTTTTCACTCAAAAGCCATGTGGTTTTACCAACTCTTTTGGCTACAGGTATCACTAATAAAGAGTTCGAATCTAGTTTGGGATTCTACATGGTCTCCTGAAAGAAGTCTTAAAAGACTCAAAAAGCAATTGCAAGGTCCCACACTGGGATCTTGGTTTGATGATGCTCTGCAACAATTGTCACAAACACCTTTAACAGAAATGTGGATGCACTGCCTAGTGGTTGCTGTACAAAGCACAAAATGTACACCAGGAACGTCTCCAGGTTACGTATGTAACCATGGTTCCCCCGATGGGATGAGACGCTGCATCAATAATGCTTTGGGAAAGCTTCTGCGTTGTCTACGCTCTGAGTCGTGTGTAATCAGTCCAATGGAAAGTGTGGCGTCACCAGTGGGGCGACGTCATGACCAGAAATCTATAAGCACATGGAGTGGAACTGGTGCTAGCTTCTAAAAGGGAAGGAAGCGCTGCAGGGATGCAGGCAGTGTGGCATGGAGACGCAATGTCTCGTTCCCTTAGGGAACCATGGTTACATACGTAACCTTGAGATGTTCCACTTCAGGAACTCAAGCTGCGTCAACAACGGTTTTGAAACGTGAGTCCAATAACGCCAGGCTGAACAATCCCTGCCTACTGTGGATGGGCACATCTAGGTCAAAGGACAGAGAGACAGGAGTGGCACTAAGGTCAAGGCTATAAAACCTGACAAAGGTCAGCGGGGTGGACTAGCCCACAGCGCTGCAGATGTCTTGGAGGGTCTTGTCAGCTATTAAGGTCTAGCCGAGTCGGGAGCCGAAGCATATAAAGCGTGAGGATGGTGAGCTGGAAGTCGGAGCGCGTTGAGCGTGAGCAGAGCCGAGCCGAGAACCGGAGCGCATTGAACGCAAGCAGAGCCAAGAACCAGAGCGCATTATATGTGAGCAGAGCCGAGCCGAGCCGAGAACCGGAGCTCGTTGAGCGCAAGCAGAGCAGAGTCAAGAATCGGAGCGCGTTCAGCAGAGATCCGTGGAGGGAAGAGTCGGGGAAACTGACCGAAAAGGCCGGAGATGAGAATAGTCAGGCGGAAACAGGTCAGTAACTGAAGGTTACATATTTCAGGGCAAAAAGGTGCAGTGTAATCAAAGCAAGCCTTAAAGACAATCTGGCACAGATTGGAGGTTTTCGGCGACCTTATATGTGTTTGCAAGATGGATGCCATTTCCATGCTTGACAAGGAAAGAATGCCTGGAGCATAACAGGTGGTGGAATGACAGAGGGTACCTTGGGAACACACAGAAAGGCACTGGCCCTGCCTGGAGTAAATTCCAGGAAAGAAGGGGCCACATAGAAAGCCTTAAGATCCCCTACTCTTTTGAGAGAAGATGGCCAAGAGAAACACAGTATTGACTGTGAGGACCCTCAAAGGCACCTCGGGCAATGGCTCAAAGGGAGGCTAAGCCTCCGGGTACCACAGAGAAAATGTGTCACCAATGGGTACTTACCCAGCGAATGCCCCGCAAGGGCGGGCATGATAGGCTGCAATGGCAGAAATGTAAACCTTCAGGGTGTTCCAGCACTGGGCTGACCGGTCAGTTAACTGGATCTAAGCCGTGGTGTTCACACCATACCATGAACAGGTGCCAACTTGTGGTGTACAACCTCCTTGTGGAGGGAGCGCTTGATTAAAGGATGGTCTCTACCACCTCAGTGGAGAGACCAGAGGTTTAAGGGCTAGAGCCACAGCCTCCACAGCTCAGGGCAGGGATGAATTACTGTGCCCCATGCCTGAAAGAGAAGATCCATCATGAGAGGGAAGGCATACAGGTGCAGCCTCGGCTACGCCTGTACCATGGCATCCAGACCTAGAGGGGCTGGGGGTGTTAGGGAGAACCAGAGGGGACAGTGTGATGTCTCTTGAGTCGCAAACAGGTCAACCTTTGCTCTGTAAAATATCTCCCATATTTGCTTTACCACATCCGGGTGGAGTCGCCATTTCCCGGGCCTCGGCCCCTGTCTCGGAGGGTGTCTGCTCCCTCGTTTAAGTGGCCTGGGATATACGCTGCCTTTAAGGAAAGCAGCTTCCCCGGGCCCACATGAGGATTTGGCATGCCAGTTTGAAAGGCAGGCAAGATCACAGACACCCCCTAGTGGTTTATGTAGGAAACCACCAAAGTGTTGTTTGTACAGACCAACACATGTTGGCCTCTGAGGTCTGGTAGGAAATGCTTTAAAGTTTTAAGCACAGCCAGCATCTCTAGGCAATTGATATGTCACATCCGATAGGGCCTTCCCCAGAGAACTAGACTCATGACCACCCCCACCCCATGAGGGACACGTCTGTCGTAAGCGTTATGTGATGACCAGGAACTCCCAGCATGGGGATGTTGAGACTGGAACTCGGGATCTCTCCACACATCTAATGCAGGAAGGCCTGCCATGTGACCTTGATTGAATGGGACTGAACAAGAGAACCCGTGGGTCCTAAGCCACCACTAGAGGGGTTTAATATGCAGGAGGCCAAGTGGAACCATATTGGACGCTGCTGCAATCAGACTCACCAGTCTTTGAAACTGCATCACAGTGAGTGACTGGCCTTCTCTGACTCTCTTGACGGCCGTGAGGATTTATTCAACATGAGCAGAGGACAACTGCGCCCGCATGAGGGTTGAATCCCATACTACGCCTAAATAGGTGGTTCTCTGTGGTGGAGAAAGGCGTTCAGCTGTAAACGCAGCCTCCTTAATGACATCTCGATGCTGGACTGCTAGCTGCTCCAATTGAGCTAATATCAAACGTCAAATGTAGATGTCATTTAGAAAATGGACACCCTGAAGTCTTAGCTGGACCACTGCCGCATCCACACATTTTCTGAAGCAAGACCAAACGGAAGGACCCAGAATTAGTAAGCTTCGGTTCCAAAAGCAAACTCCAGTAACTTCCTGTGAGAAGAAAGGATGGTTACATGAAAGTATGCATACTTCTGATCTATCGTGACAAACCAGTCCTCAGACCTGATTTGAGACAAAACCTGAGGGCAGCCGGGCGGAGTGGGCACCATATACTGAGGTACACAGCACCCCCTTCCTGCCACAGTCCCCAGATGATCCTGTATCTTCTATTCGGCCTAGCGATCGCCGAATTAGCGATTGACACCATCGCCGAACAGGCCACTCAGCACCAGAGGGGCATCCAGCAGCACAGCCTTATCCCTGTCATAAATGTCTAACAGGGTGAGCCATAAGTGCCTTTCCATAGACACCAGGGTTTCCATGGACCAGCCAATGGCCCTAGCGGTTTTTTTAGTCACCCTGAAAGCTAAATCTGCCGCTCAGTGAAGCTCTCGGAATTCTTTGGAGACCTTTGGACTGAAGAGGATGGCTGAGTAAGGCTTAGCCCAAGACCTGGACACCTCGGTGTGCAGTTCAGGGAAAAAAACGCAGACCCTGGCATGGAGTCAGTGATGCAGGTTGCAGAAAGTGCTCGTCGAGCTTACTGGACGGACAAGCTTTCTGCTGATTAGCCAGCCACTTGATGTCTAGGTTGTCAACTGCTTGGGTCAACACCTCCAATAGCTCCTCAAATAGGACTAGCTGAGGGGGTGTGTCTGACGACTCGCCGACATTCATCCCGTCCCCCTCCTCAAAGGAAGAGTGGCTGAGCTGGGTGCTCTCATCACAACTGGAAGAAACCAACCAAAAGGCATGCTTCTAAACCTTGCAAGGGAACGCTGGATCCAGCAGGTGAGGAAGGAGGAAGGGACAAGCCTGTCTCCAAACCCTTGGGTGCTAGGTCCACCTGCAAGCCCTCGGTCCTCAAATGCCACTTTGAGGAGAACCACGAGGAGCAGGAGCACCCTCCTTGAAGAGTGTGCTGTGGAAGCAGAGCGTTCGCATTGACATTGCTAATCCAATCTGCGCAGTCGGCTCCCTTGAGAACTGACCTAGAATGTTCTGCTCCCAACAAAGTGACACATAGCTGAAAAGAGTGCTTTCTCTTACTAGTCGCTTTAATTTGATTTAATGTCATTTTAGAAAAGGCATCTAATCATCTATAAACCCAATAATTCAATGGTTTAAAAGATGTTGCTTTTGATTCGATTATTTTCTGGTTACATTGCTTACGCTGCTGAACTAAAGGAGCACAAGTACTGTGCACCCTATGTCCCCTGTAACCTGTACTTATGGAAAAAAATCCTCAGGCAGCCTATGGGGAATGAGCCATAGAACAAATGGAGCACTGTTGACAATAGTCAAAGTGATACATACATATTACTAAACCATTTGAGGTTTAACTCAATAAGGTACATTGTTGATTGTATTATACAGCCTGGAGATTTATTTTTTTATTTTTTTATCTATTAATCTAGTTCTCTCACGCATTTAGATGAAGATATTTTTTTTCACATATCTGTACTAGGGAAAAAATTTCATGTTTTTTTCCATTTTAATTCATTACAATGTATAAAGTTTTTTTTTTTTTTTAAAACAAACAATCAAACAAACAAAAAAAATAGCAAAGCCAGTGTCAATAGGTTCCTTATAAAAAAATACTATAAAATAAAAATGCATATGGTATTAATAAACTTTATTGATTCCTTGATGGTCACAGAATAAAGCTTTTTCACTTTTATTTCCTAATACATTGAGCTTTAAAATAACCTAGGCATAGCATGAGAAATCCCAACATAATGTGGCAATGTATACAAGGTTCAGAAATGCTATGCAAATGAAAAGTCAAAATGATTTAACTCTTTAGCATCCTAAAAATCTTGGTGCATCCTAAAAAGGAAACTGAAGGCTGATGAAATTTAAAAAGTCCAGTTTGATTTACAGATAAATGTGGAAAAACCTTTTCGAGGACTTGACAACTTGCTTCACATGCTCAATTATCCTCTGAGGACTGAATGACTGACTAAATATTTGATAAATTACAAAATGGAGTATCATGTGGATTTAATGCAAACTTGACTTTTATGAAAGTGATCCGCTCAGTGAAAAAATCTGTGTGTATGGTGATAGAGATATAATGATTGAAATTTTATCAGGTTTTATTAAGCAAAACTATTAAGTAAAAAGAAGTAAAATTAAGGTTGCATGACCTCTGCTGGCAGAAAGAAGAAATGTTATACATATATTGGCTTATTTGCTTTGGTTTTGTCATTTTGATGCACCACATCAGAATACTTTATCACCAGACATCATTCTATAGCAGTCGGTCGGTTTCAGCCGAATACACATTGAAAATAATATATACACCCGGAAGGACACCGGGCTAAACTTATTAGCAAAGAACCAGAAGTAAACCATTTAAAAGCAGTTTCCTCATGTGGGTTAAGATTGTGCACCCTAGAATACTCTGTCTTGGTAAATTGAATGCCCCTGATGAATTCTCTATAACTCTCCAGGAGTCATGTCTCAATACTTTTAATTTAAAAAAAATAATAATTAAAAAAAATAAAGTACATAATTTGGCTTGTTTTTTGACTGTGTAATAAACAATTAACTATAACCAAACAAACATTGCAGGATGTACTGTATTTGTCACATCCAGGCTTTCTGATTACAGTTTTACCAAGCACATGTCTTGAATATAGCTCAACAATTACTGGGACAGAAGAGGTGCAATAGGTTATAAAGTCAGTACAATACTAGGATTGTGAATGGTGGTTTAAATGCCAGCCAAAGAAATACATTCGCAGCTTATAGTAAGAAACAGTAATCTATATATTAATTCTAGCGTCTATATCAAATTGCATGAAACCTGTGTATTATTAATTTAATTATATATAATTATATCATTAATTATTAATTATATAAAATTATATATTAATGTATGCAAATTTATAATACATATTATATACCTTATATAAATATATCTTCACAGTATTGCCCAAGAATCTTTTCTTTTTTTATTTATACCAAATTCTAAACTACAAATCTATTTAATGATTATTATGATTAGCCTATCTGACATTAATAAATGGGTGAATAATTATAAATTAATGTGTTTATTAAAGGGGACTATTTTTTCACTCATTTACAAAGACAAACTTCTGCTTTTAAACATTATATCGGACATACGAGATGAAAACATAACTGCCGTAATGATTGAACATGTAAAATATATTTCACTGAATATAAAAATGTTAAAAACATTTTGAAAATGGCAGTTTAGTCAACACTATCCAAATGTTTAATGTTCAAATTTGACTCAGAACAGCCTCATTGTACACTGTAAAAAATTACCTATAGAATCTACCCAAAAAAATGTGAGGTAACAATTTGCATTCAGTCTGTTTGGGTAAATTTCACCCTATACTGTTCGTAAAGAGTACCTAAATAAATCAGCTATAACATGGCAATTGAAATGAGGGAAAATCTATTCATAATATTAGAAAATGAATTACTTATTGAAAGTGAGTATTATTAACACCATTGTATTTTTTCAATGTATTTAATAATTGCTGTTATTAATTAACCTATATGACTAACCATTATTGAATCAGGAAGGTAAACTTACTAATAACATTAAAAAGTTATCAGAAACAGTAGATCATGAATTTTTTAATAAACAACCAAAAATCAAACAAATGATTCTTTGCATATTCAACAAAAACATATTCAAATCTTGATCACAAGAAATTGAGTTTTTTCCTTCAAACAGCATTATAAAAATACAAATAAAAAAAATTAGGCTAACATTGCTTAAATAGTGTGTCTACTTGTCCATTAATTAAACTTGGGACGCTTAGGAAGCCTATTTATCCAAATAACATCTATTTGAAATTGACCAATTACTGTATCCTGAGACACTAATACTTAAATAGATGTATTTTTTATGTATACAAAGAGATACATTTCAAAACATTTTGACATTAACAACAACAAAAAAGGCAAGAAGCAGTCTATTCCATGAGTTTAATTTTGAGGCTGTGAACCTTCTTGAGACACTTGCCTCCATCTAGCTCCAAAATAAGTTTTTGAAATACTTCAAAAGTATTCTTGAGCTTCTTGGGATATTCAAGGTTGAGGCCATAGATTAATCCTATCAACAACATGCATGCCTTGGTTTTGTATCCACACCCACTGATCACTTGGATGCCCTCTATCACAATAGATATGTCTACTGGATCGTCCTCAGCCATGGGATTATGGATCAAAAGCACCTTCATAGTTTGTTCTGTTTGGCCCTCCTGGTCATTTTTCATGATTAACTGGCAGAAATAAACAACAATAAACTTTAATGCAAGCAATAAGTTAAAAGAAAAATGTAATGCTTGAACCCAATAACATTTATCAATCTAACCACATGCTGTAAATGAGAAAACTGTTCGTTTATGAGGCTGTCTGTAAACACCTTGTGTATATTGGTCATTTTGTAACTTACCTGGGAGTCTTGGAAGAGCTCTTCTTGTGGCTCCCCTAGGTACTCAATGAGGCAGGAGAGCACTGCATCCCTTTAATTCTTAATACTATGAGACTGTAAAGAGATGCATTTTAATGACACGCATTTTTTAATTTCTAAGCATTTTTTTTTAAATAAAAAACAAAACAAAACAATGTTTTAGATTTCAACACTATAGTGTATTCAGCAATTGTGCATAAATTAAGCCTACTCAGGATTTTTGTATAATGGAGTGGACAATTGTAGGCTTAATTTATGCACAATTGCTGAATACACTATAGTGTTGAAATCTAAAACATTTTTTAGATTTCTGCTATGACATTAAATAACTGACATTTATATCCATATGGCTATTTTTTTAAAATGAAAATAACATTTGTTGTCGTGACGAACGTCATTTCCTAAGCACAACTTTAAAATTATAATTTAAATGCTGTAGCTAAAGCTTAACACCAAACTTTTTGTCTTACCCACCACACTTACATTTTAACATTTAAACGTGCTTTCTGGTAAACTTTCAGTTAGCCTAAACATTGGCTAATGGAGTCACACACAGCTAGCTATATGAGTTAGCTATGTTACTATCTACCTTTCGGGTACCTTAATAAAACTTAGATTAGAATATAATAGCACAGGTAAAAGTTTCGAAATCGCCTTCTTGCAGTACCATTAGCGCTTTAATAATGCGGAAAAAGCACATTTTTAACATTAGCACAAGAGAAAATGTGTTTTTAGCTAGCTCGTTATGGTACACTATTGGCAAGGGTAATATTTACCACCCACCAAAATAATTTTTTACAGTGTACAATTAATTAAGTTTCACTGCTGTCGTTTATCAAATTTGACCCAAACAGTTTATAAAGGGTTAAACACATTTTCTTCTGCCAAGTGATACATTATATGGAGAAAAGTATTGGGACACATGACACCAAAACTGTTTCAGCATGGTAATGTGCCTGTGCTTATCATCCGGAAATATATGATTTAAATGGGTTGAAGTGAAAGATCTGGAGTGACCTGCTATAGAGCTCCAACCTCAAACCTACTGAATACCTTCGAAATTAACTGGAACACTGAGTGCACCCCAGGCCTCCTCACCCTACATCAGTACTTGACTTCACTTAAGCACTTGTAGCCAAATGAGCACAAATCTCCACAACCACACTCCAAAATCTAGTGGAACATCTTCCCAGAGTAGTGGTTATTATAATGGTGTCAGGTCGCTAGAGCGAGTGGCAGACACTCCAGCAGGCATGATTTCTTTTAATAAAAAATAATAAGTCCAACAAACAAGCTTGAGAAAAGAGAACCAAAAATAAACACAAAAATAATAAAAAAAAAGACTAAATAAAATCTAAGTAATGTCAAGACAGAACAAAGACACTCGGGAAGACAGGAGGTACTGTACCAGGAGACTTGGAAAAACTTGAGAGAACAGGAAAAGCCAGGAGACTCGGGAAGCCAGAAGACACCAATGAACAGGGAAACTCTGGAAGACAGGAGGTACCAGGAGACATGGGAAGACAAAATAATCGGAAAAACAGAAAAAGCCAGTAGACTAGAGAAAACAGGAGACTACGGAAAACTTGAGAAAACAGGAGACTCAAGGAAATCGACCAAAATATAAAGACACTCACCAAACAGAACAACAAACAAACCCAAGCAGATCCTGATTCAAATACAAATATCAAGACAGACAAATACCAAAACCAATATAAAAGACGATTATCCCAAGACAAATATAAAGACGAATATACTACAACAAAAATACCAAGACAAATATACCAACAATATATGAAGGCAAGCAGTCAATAGGCCTAATGAACCAACATGGCTTCTTTTCCAGACTTCAACACCATGTAACTCATATTAAACGTAGGCCAAACAAGTCTTTCAAAAAAAGACAAAGAAATAAAGCAATCTTTGAAACAGGTATCTTTATTTAACAAATAGATGTACAGTTTATTGTCACAAAGTAGACAACTATTAGATTTCAAGCGAGAAATAAAACGTTTAACTTGTTGATGCCGGGGTTTGAACCGCTGACCTTGTGGGCACCTGTTGACCGGTAAACCAACAACTTACACAGTGAGCTACCAATTCCCGCTTAAGCAGGCAGTCAATAGGCCTAATGACCTAACATGGCTTCTTTTCCATACTTCAACACCATATAACTCATATTAAACGTAGGCCAAACAAATCTAAAAAAAAAAAAAAAACCTAAGAAATAAAGCAATCTTTTAAACAGGTCTCTTTAATTAACAAATAGATGTACAGTTTAATGTCACAAAGTAGACAAACTATTACATTTCAAAAGAGAAATTTTACCTTGGCGATGTTGCTGCTTAAACCTCCAAACTTGTGGGGACCTGCTGATAGGTAAACCAACACCTTACCCCCAGAGCTTCAACACTATGTAACATATTAAAAGTAGGACAAACAAATCTTACTCTCCTCTATTATGCACATTTACACCACACGCTGCATCTGCAAAGCCAACAGCATTGTGGACGACCCCACACACCCGGCACACACACTTTTCACTCTCCGGCCATCAGGAAAACGGTTCCGAAGTATTCCGGCCACCACATCAAGACTGTGCAAAATTTTTTTCCCGCAAGCCATCAGGCTCCTCAATACACAGAACTGAAATGGAACTCACACACACACACACACACACACACACACACACACACACACACACATACACACACACACACACACACACACACACACACACACACACATACTGGTTTTATGTATTAGGTGGACTTTGCCTGGTAAACAAGTTGTACCATGGTTTAAAGGTACCCACCCTTCCCCTTGTGCTACAGTGATGCTACAAATGTCAAAAAATCTAATCAGCTCTGAGGAAAACAAATTTCACTTCAGAATTACTTTACACAAATTTAAACAATTTATATAAAGACCTGACATTATGGTTGTATATGAGGACCTGCTCGGAATGTCCCGCCTTCTGACAAAAATAGTGTTTGTAAGGACATACGGGCTTTATCAGGACATTGGTTTTAACAATACACAAACAAGACATCACACAGTATTGAAGGGACAGGCATGTTTTATTGGCCCTCTGACACACACAAACACAGACTTGACAGCATGGTGCACTATCAAGACATCAGTGACTTAAAAGAACAAGTCCTTTCCTTGTAGTTTTCGGGACTTCTTTTAGAGTTTTTAGTCTCTGCAAAATATTCATAAACAAACTAACCAAAAACCCATTATAAATGAAATTTGATAACCAAGATGTTTAGATATTTGAATGTTTAGTGCATAGTGAAATCTCCAAAATGCTCAGTGTTATATAAAGCTTGCAGAGAGCTAGATATACAAATGAATTACATAAAGACACTTAAACCAATTTAAAATGAGGAAAATTGTAAAGCTAATTACAATCCTAATAAATCCCACCCACGATCAGCTGCCATAATAAAGAGCTAGTGTTATTCAATCACTAGTCATAACGTTATAAGATCATAACGTTATGCCTGGTGTGTACATTTCTTGATGGGAACTCCAAAGCTTTTTCTACGTCGCTCTGGGAATGGGAGTTTGCTATTGCCATAAATGTAGATGGGACATCGAAGAACTCAATTGTATCAATGAGTGTATGCAAACATAACCACAGACAGTAAGTGAAAGAGGTATGATGGCAGAGGTTTGTTTAGGACTATAAATAGCAAATAAATGTGAATAATGTTACCTTTTGTAATATAAATTCTTATTGCTAATTAATATATTGAAAAAAGTGTCCTGAAAAATCCTGAAAAATCATAACCTAAAAAAATGCAACGCAAACCATTTTCCTCTTCTGGTGTCCGATTGCTTCACATCCCTGTAAAAAAGAAATCATCATTGAGTACATTAGCAGTGTGGACTGACATATTATGGCGCATATTAAACATGGTTAGAACAGGTTAGAAAACCTACTGATCTGTGCTGGTGTCTTCAGGAAGCATCCAAATTCGCAGCATCAGCCCCACTCTCAGAGTCACTTCCATCACTAGCATCAATGTTGAGTTTATCTTAAAAGCAGATGCAAAATTAATACTACTGTATGTTTCGTTTGTAACTAAAAGCTCATCGATTTGAATAATCATAACATTAAAGATTTTCACCAATTTATCTTGATGCCTTAATACTAGCCTAATTCTACACAGGACATATCAAGGACTCAATTTTACAATTTAAATGCATACCTTTAATTTCAAAGCTGAGGTGATAAAATAACAAGGTTTTTGTATATTCTACTGAACAGTAATATGATATACAAATTATCAATATAAACCTTTGTCATATTTTCTTTTGTTCAAGAACTGTTTTTGTTATTGTAAGATACTGTTCAGTACATATTTAAAAACATAACCAAAACAAATACTCAGTTTATAATTATTTAACAGAATTTCTTATGACAAAAATAATGTCTATCAGGCAACCTTACTTTTTTGTCTTTTCACAAAGTTCTTTTGAATCCTGTTTCTTAGGCTTAGATTGGCCCTTTACAATGGTAATCTAAAATAGACAAAACTAAATGCTTTTATATGGACCTGTCCAGGGATATTTTAATGGCTATTACCTCCCTTTAGGCTGGACACAAACCAATTAGATTCTCAAAGCATTTTTGATTTTAAACATACATTTAGCTTCACTAACGTTTCAAATTTACGCTCGCATTCCACTGACTATCTGATGTACAGACAGCAGTAAAATATTGGAGTTATTCCAAAAATCAGACAATGTAAGCCTGGCTGTAGCATCTTCTTAACCAGGTTAACACATTTGGACTATCATTTGGACATAATTAACAATATATAAATATTTTTTTACTTTTCATAATCTTTTGGCTCTCTATTAATTTGCACCCATATAATTGACACCCAGCAATATAATAATACGCATGATGCATTAACTATAATCTATTTGGGTCACTTTTGTTCTCATGATATACAATCACCCAGGTCACATCTGCTATGTGGTGCTTCTGTAACAAACCCTTACCTCTGAGGGATAAGGAAGTACAATAGTCAGTAAGTCTACATCTATAAGATGCAAATTTGAAAGAAATTAATTTAATAAAGTTTATGGTGCTCATACAATAACTTTATAAAGTGAAGTCCCTCGAGACCAGGTTTCTGTCAGACACTATACACACAGCTGATGATGTACATTGACTATCACATTACTACAAGGTACAACAAATCTGCTATGTGGCGCTTCTGTAACAAACCCTTACCTCTGAGGGATAAGGAAGTACAATAGTCAGTAAGTCTACATCTATAAGATGCAAATTTAAGAGAAATTAATTTAATAAAGTTAATGGTGCTCATAAAATAACTTTATAAAGTGAAGTCCCTCGAGACCAGGTTTCTGTCAGACACTATACACACAGCTGCTTATGTACATTGACAACGTCCCCATATACCCAGTGTACTGCTAAACCATGTCTGTTCCATATACACTCAGATAAACACTAAACATGTACATCACTAAAGCCCTGATATACCATGTATTTGTCAAACACACGGACACACTAATACTCCTTTGGTAGAGGACTCTTACATGATGGTCTATGCATGTCCTTATTAGACACAGTGTTCTCATAAAACAGGTCTCAGCCATACACACTACATACACACAGACTAACTCAATCCTAACCCCAGCACCTAAAACTGCACACAAAATCTCAGTCATTTTGATCTCAAGACATGGTTCACAGATAGTGTTCACCCATCCAGTCAATCTCTCCCAGTGACTAAGAGAGACAATACGTACTGATAAAAACATACTAAAACAATGCAAAGTACCTGCAACATTTTGGGAATAAATAATCAGAATATGATTTTTATAAATTACCTTTTCTCACTCTTCTCCTGGATCAGCAGCCTCCAACTCATCTACTGCAGTAACCTCTAATGTTTTCAGCTACATTCTAAAAACAGAAACAAGAAATCTTTCTCACATTTGTTATAAACATTAAGTAGCCCTAGAATGTATTTGATACTTAAGTCACATTTTAATGCAATTAATTTTACTGCATTAGCAACCATATCAAACCAAGACATTAATTTCAAACAGATTGGTATGTTTAGAAATATTTAAAAAAAAAAGCATTTGGATCACCAGCAATTGTATTATTAACAATCGCAAACAAGGTCTTAGTATTTAGTCCGACATACTAGGTTTTGCAGAACTGCTAGTTCTACAAATGACTATGCATAAAACTGTTTCTGTGAAAATTCCAGTAGTTTCCACCAAGATTGAATCAACAAATATTCCTTTTATTTTTATTAGAGCAACAACAATCTGCCACTTCCTTTACTATTGCAATTTACAGATACTCTATAAGGTCTATGTCAGGCTTTTGGGGTGATTTTATGCACTGTATATACAGTACATTAGCAAAGCACACTGTATATATGGTATATTATTTACACCCAGCAAGAACATTGCTGCCTTAACTATACTATAATATTTGGGTCACTTTTGTTCTCATGATATACAATCACCCAGGTCACATCTGCTATTTGGTGCTTCTGTAACAAACCCTTACCTCTGAGGGATAAGGAAGTACAATAGTCAGTAAGTCTACATCTATAAGATGCAAATTTAAGAGAAATTAATTTAATAAAGTTAATGGTGCTCATACAATAACTTTATAAAGTGAAGTCCCTCGAGACCAGGTTTCTGTCAGACACTATACACACAGCTGCTTATGTACATTGACTATCACATTACAACAACGTCCCCATATACCCAGTGTACTGCTAAACCATGTCTGTTACATACACACGCCAATAAACACAAAACACATGTAAATCACTAAAGCCCTGATATACAATGAAACAGGTCTCAGGCATACACAGTACATACAGATTTATAAGATATAATAAGAGCTCAATATAATTTCACAACTGTAAAAAAATATATATTACCTGTTTACTGTGTTCGATGATTGCCAGAGTGTCTGCTGTTGCGAGGTTAAAGAGGTCTCCCTCATCAAAAGGGACTGAACTGAATACTCCACACCCTGAATAAGAAAAAATGAAATATTAATCCAGTCGTGAACTTCACACCAGTTTTATCCTAATGCCCTGTCTGTTAATGAAAGCAGTCTAGGTCAAAAGGAACATAGGATGGCATGTGTGAATGGACCCTTACCTTTATCTGAATTTATATATTTCCAGGTTTGTCTTTCCCAGCAGATGTGTAATACTCCGTCTCCTGCTTTGGATGTTCTTTTCTTCTTCTGCGCTCATCTCAGCCATGTTAAAATGATGCTGTTCTTCCCCACAGAAATGAGTGTTTATTTAAACTAAAACCTTAAATTGTTAATATAAGTGGTGTTTATGTAAAACATGTCCAGTGATAGAGCATGGGACAATGCTGAGGAGAGCTGGGATTTAAACTCTCCATCACACTGACACTCAAAGATATCAGACTTCTGATGTGTTCATTCTGCTTTACTTCTGACTACAGTATTACTGAGTTATGAGTGAAGAGTATCAGGGGTTATTTACACCCTCACAGTGATACAGCAGTGTTTACACACTGTACCATCATCTCTATCTCACACTCAGACCCTCACCACCGCTCCAAACTCAGCCATGTAACTCCCGCGCCGCACGCACTCAGCTGTTTCCGGTCGCACGCGCTAACCGGAAGTGATGTTCTAGTGACATTAAATAGCATACAGCCTTATAATAAACAAAATAATAACAATTAAAAGCAGTTCTGAGTAGTTTGTAAGCAGTCCGGGTGCTGTGTGTACAACAGCTCACCTTACAACACTGCACGCGCTAACCGGAAGTGATGTTCTAGCGACATTAAATAGCATACAGCCTTAAATAAAATAATTAAAAGCAGTTCTCAGTAGTTTGTAAGCAGTCCGGGTGCTGTATGCCCAGCAGCTCACCTTACAACACTGCACGCGCTCTGTGGCCGGAGCGAACGCGTTTAAAGAGCCGCGAGGATGCGCGCGCGGCTATCAGCACTGACTATTATTAGCTAGCATCCATGCTAACATACAGACATTTCCCCTTCATTTTAATTCGGCCAAACGCACTAAACCCAAATTTATACAGTGCGCATTCGGTACAAGATTTATCAGTAATTAGTTATTCAACTCAGGTTTTAAAACTAACCATTGATAATGTTGCTAACTAGCCAGCTTTAATTTATGCATTAAGGCTAAATTCACCCCAATCTCCAGATTCCAATGAAATATTTCTTACAACATTAATTTACAACAAGGAACCGAGCTCTTGGAATATATCAATAGTCTACTCATTAAGTTTATGAACTTTATAATCATACCTGGCTTTTAAAGGGCTGGATAATGGCTGTTCAATGTGTTGGCAAACCGAGTCTAATGAAACTCCGCCCTTAAAAGGAACACGTAGGATAATTGACGTAGGTCTCAGCCAATCACAGAACGAAAAATGGCAATCAGCGCTAGCCAATCAGAAGGCTCAAATTTTCACACATGTGTGAACGGATTGCAGTACCGGCTCCGGGCTACAGGGCGCACTACGAAATTCCAAAGTTACACTGTGTTAAGTCAGTTTCGGTGTTTGTGGTATAATGGACATGGACTGAAATTTTGAATTTCAGCTCCTCTAGTATAGATATATATAGCCACAGTGCGGGAATTATGAGGACACCTGTCCTGTCCCCATAATCCCAAATGTCCCCATAATGTCGGTACGTAATCAGGTCAAATGTCCACATAAACCACAAAACCAACACACACACACACACACACTCAAATGTGTGTTACCGAACTGTACAACAACTTAACACACACTCATTACTCTTCTCATTCCATTCCACCATCATTTATTTATTACTATTTATACTTGACCGCAATACACTGTTTACCTGCTGTTTTTGCACCTTTGACTGTATTATACTATACTGTTTACATGCTGTTGTTTGCACCTCTTGACTGCTGCTACTGCTTTTTTTTTTTGGTATAATGGACATGGACTGAAATTTTGAATTTCAGCTCCTCTAGTATAGATATATATAGCCACAGTGCGGGAATTATGAGGACACCTGTCCTGTCCCCATAATCCCAAATGTCCCCATAATGTCGGTACGTAATCAGGTCAAATGTCCACATAAACCACAAAAACCAACACACACACACACACACACACTCAAATGTGTGTTACCGAACTGTACAACTTAACTTAACACACACTCATTACTCTTCTCATTCCATTCCACCATCATTTATTTATTACTATTTATACTTGACCGCAATACACTGTTTACCTGCTGTTTTTTGCACCTTTGACTGTATTATACTATACTGTTTACATGCTGTTGTTTGCACCTCTTGACTGCTGCTACTGCTTTTTTTTTTTGCACTGCATTGTGTCTGTTTATATTTACTCCCAGATATAGTTTTTACAGTTCTCCTTGCACAGTACTGTATAATCAAAGTATACAGTAGGTTTACTGGTGGGCGCTATCTTGGGTTTTGTGTCTTGTCTTGTGTTGTTTGTCCGCAATGTCTGTCTGTACTGTTTTCGTCTGCACTGTTTAAACTACGTTGCACTCTATGCACTTTAGGTATCTTGTGATGTGTTGTAGCTCTATGTTGTTTTTTACTGTAGCACCAGGGTTCTGGAGAAAGGTTGTCTCGTTTTTACTGTGTACTGTGTACCAGAGGTGGCAAAAGTACACACATCCATTACTTAAGTAGAAGTACAGATACTCATGTTTTAAAATACTCAGGTAAAAGTTGAAGTACTGATTATATCTTTTTACTTAAGTAAAAGTAAAGAAGTCTTGGCTCTGACATGTACTTAAGTAAAAAGTAGTTATTACTTCTACCCGTTTTAGCTGTTAACTGGACCTCACATCATATTAATATTTGACAGACAGACAGACAGACAGACAGACAGACAGACAGACAGACAGACAGACAGACAGACAGACAGACAGATAGATAGATAGATAGATAGATAGATAGATAGATAGATAGATAGATAGATAGAACTTTATTGTCATTGCATAGTACAGGTACACAGCAACGAAATGCAGTTTGGCATCTACCAGAAGTGCAAAAAGTAGCAATCGTGCAAAAAGTGCAGATAAATATGTAGCATATTTACAGCAGGTGATATATATGTAAGCATATGTACAGTGATTAAATATAAAGGCTATAACAGTGCAGAGATGTGTGGACATCATTAAGAGCTTTTGCTATGTTTCCACACGGACAGTTAATGAGGTGATACCGGAGAAAGTGCACCTCTTCAAGTCAAGAAGCTTTTATATATATATATATATATATATATATATATATATATATATATATATATATATATATATATATATATATATAAAATCATAGACATTTTACAGATTTGAATGATGTTTTGTTTTTATCTGTGCGATCAATAAAGACAGTAATTTAAGTTCGTGTCACCATTATGAGGGAAAAACCCACAAAACGCCACCCAGAGGATTAATTGTGTAAAACATGGCGGAATTGGTGTTTGATTTGAGACTTTGTGCAAAAATAAAACAAAAGTTTACTGATTAAAATTATTTTTCGGTGGAGTTTAATTATTTATTTTATATCTAATTAAAGAAGGAACGTCGTGAATAAGTGTATGTTTTGCTGGAGGTTTTAATTTTGCCTCTTTTATATTTAGTTATTTATTTATGTATTTATATTTTTTTTATAAAAATGGTAAAAACAAAAATGCGCGCTAAATTGATGGCGCGTTAATACTATTTAGTGCCGTTTAAAATAATTTGAATTTTGACAGCCAAATATATATATATATATATATATATATATATATATATATATATATATATATATATATATATATATATATATATATATATATATATATTAATACAAAACGAATTAAATATGTTGTTACCGAATGAACGCATTCAGGCTGAAGATCCACATATAAAACACAAGCAGAGAAAAGATGATGATGATCATGAATGTGTCTGTTCTCAGTCATGTTTACATCACTGACTCCCTCTGTCTCATCCACGTTAACCCCAAACTTCTTACTGCCTTCTGCCCTGCTGATTCTTATCTTCGTAAAGAGTGAGAGTCAGGACTTTATACACCGGCGGATTGAAAAAGACGCGCAGTAACAGGAAATCAGTTGTTCGGCTGAAATCGACGCGCAGTGAAAATTAAAAACAAATTTTTTCACCAAATCAATGGATTAAAACTAAAGTAACGAGCCGGTTTTGAAAATGTAAGAAGTAAAAAGTACAGATATTTGTGTAAAAATGTAATGAGTAAAAGTAAAAAGTTGTCTGAAAAATAAATAGTGGAGTAAAGTACTGATACCAGAAAAATCTACTTAAGTACAGTAACGAAGTATTTGTACTCCGTTACTTCCCACCTTTGCAGTGTACCACTGTGTATAGTAGAAATTACAATAAAAGCCTATTGACTTGACTTGCATTGAAATCTAATAGATTGTCTACTTTGTGACATTAAACTGTAAATACATTTGTTACTTAAATAGAGCTCGTTAAAAAATTTCTTTATTTCTTTGTCTTTTTTGAAAGACTTTTTTGGCCTATATTTAATGTGAGTTACATGTTGTTGAAGTATGGAAAAGAAGCCATGTTGGTTCATTAGGTTTATTGACTGCTTGCACATGTGGGAACTAGTAGCTCAGTAGGTAATGTGTTGGTTTCCCAATTAGCAGGTGCCCACAGGTTTTTGGGTTCAATCCCTGGCATCGCCAAGGTAACGATATCATTTCTCTTTTGAAATCTAATAGTTTGTCTACTTTGTGACATTAAACTGTAAATATATTTGTTAATTAAACAGACCTGTTAAAAAGATTGCTTTATTTATTTGTCTTTTTTGAAAGACTTGTTTGGCCTACTATTAACATGAGTTACATGGTGTTGAAGTAAATTTTTATTTTTATTTTGAAATTTAATAGTTTGTCTACTTTGTGAAATTAAAATAAAATTTTTACCTTGGTGATACCAGGGCTTGAACCCCCGACCTTGTGGGGATCTGCTGACCAGTAAACCCACACCTTGACCACTAAAGTACCACTTCCCAATTGTACAAACAGTCAATAGGCCTAATAAACCAATATGGCTTTATTTCCACACTTCCACACAATGTAATTCTGTCTGGACTGCGGTTAATTGGAACCAACTTCACCACAAGCTGTGCTGTAAAGACTTCCTGACAATCCTACTTGTGTAAAACTATTAAAACCTTACTGGAAAACGTACTCCATTACAAGTTATAAGTCACCAATTCCAGTATGACTTGACAGGGGATAACAGCCCAGTGGCAAAAATTAACAACCCAAAAATGTCCAGACCCTGACAAACAGAATGTTCAAAAAGGATTTAAAAAAAATTATGGTCACAAACATTTGTCTTAATAGTATATATTTTTGACATCGGCAGAAAGTCAGATTTCGAAATCTTTGATGATTTTTGGGGACTTTTTTTTGTTTAAATAAATGTGTCACAGTGACAAAACTAATAGTAACATGCTGTTTGCTTCATCGTTTTTTTTAATGGCACTTGACTGAAATAGAGCTTTCACTCTTACAAACATAATCCCAGGCTTTCTGTTTCATAGAGTATTATGTGAATTTCCATGTTCAGGATAAAGATGGGAATGACATATAAAATTGTACTTTTCTTAATAATAAACAGACGTGATTTACAAGATCTTATTTATAAATACATATTTATTCTCACTAACAGTCAAGGATGTGCATTAATCAGTGGTGGACAGTAACAAAGTAAATGTAATTCGTTACTGTGCTTAAGCAGCTTTTTCCCAAACCTTTACTTTATTGAAGTATTTCCATTTGGGGAGACTTTTACTTTAACTTTATTTCATTTCAAATGTTTTACTTTTTACTCAACTACATATTTTTTTTACATTTTGCGAAATCAGTTGTACCTTTTTATTTATGAGTGGATAAAAACTTCACTGGTCAAACACTTAGCAAGACACCAATCAAGGCAGAGCGCACTCTCTGTTTTAAACTTGTTTTGATTGCTTGATGGTATCTACTTTTTACCAACATACAATTCAGTGTCAGTTCAACAACAAGCAGAACATTAGTAATAAATGATGGGAGGAACTCCTGACTCTAACTTGTTTATTAGATATCAATCAGTGTTTGACTCATTGATAGAATAGTATTATTAGATTGGTGTGCTAAGAGTAACATTAGAATCTTTTCACATAAACTGAGTTGATGAAGCAAGTTTTGTGACAAAAATTATAATAATAGGAACATTATAGCCATAATAAATCATTGTCCTTTGGATACTTAAGTATATTTGAAGGTGAATACTTTTGAACTTTTACTCAAGGTTTTAAGGGAGCACTTTTACTTTTACTGGAGTCATATTTTACCTACAGTATATCTCAAATACATGGTTTGTGAACTTCATCTACCACCGGTATTCATGTACTGTGCAATGTTTTAAGATCTTCATTCATAGTGTTTCTTCATACAGTAAAAATATACTATTGTCCTTAAGCCAAAATAATTACAGCTACTTGTCTGAATGACTGATGGATGGCGCAATCACTTTGAAGAGATATTTATCAATTTGGTTTAAAAAATTCTCAATGATCCAGCAATGTGTTTAGACTGCATTTCGGTATATAAATGACTGTGTTTCAAAATATTAAATAACACTTGTCAAAGATATCTAAAGATTTTACTGTTGCCTTAAGACTGATCCTTAACAATAACAGAAATTAAGTGCTATTAACCTCACATTTAGTGGATTTTTTAGGCATAAAATAAGAGGACATTTTCTTATGATCATGGCAATGGGTAAGCCACTTTAAATAGCAAATCTGGTAAAAGACTTAAATGGTCTTCTCTTCACTTGGTTTTACTGTTGGTGTGTACATTTTACTGCAATTACTACCAACACAGACTAAAGTTGTCATTTTACAAATACCCTAACATCACTAGTTTAATAGGAATACCTGTACAATACATCTGTATAGTAAAAGGTTGGAAAAAGTCAGCTGTCCAATTTCACTGGATACAGTATGTGCCCATGTAGCCTCATGTTAAAGGTTGTATTTATTTATTTATTTATTCATTCAAGTCAGTTGTTAATGTTTCTTGCATCACGGTTTTGTTACTTGTTTACTCCTTGCAGTTGCCATCTACCTGAACTACCTGAAACCATGATGTCTCAGTGGCACCAAATAAAATCTCAGTGCAATGCTTTGAATAACAGTTCTGCTTAATAACATGTGGAGTGTACAGTTTTCACTTAAGACAATATTTCAACTCTTTTTGATAGATCACTAAAACTACATCACACAGCATCTATAGAAAGCTTCCACACACTTTAAACTTCTACATTTTTATTATTACTGCACAGAACCAGACACTTATTAATTTGGTGTACTCAAAGTGATTTAAATAAAAATAAAGAAAATGTAAATACAAGTACAAAGAAAAGTTGACTGGAAAATATCTGCCCTTTGCTTTGACACATTTAAATTATTTGGGAAGTATCTAATGCTGTTGGTATTGATGGTAGGACTGTACTCATGCAAATACGAAGACAAGTGGCAGAACTAAAAAGACATTACTGGCCATTACACATGTTAAGACAATTTTGTGGTTGATTAGATTCCAAAATAGAGCAGCTGTTGGGATTTTATGGGGCAATAGGTTCCGATTATTTTGAGCATCTAATTCCTATGCTAATGTCTTTTGAAATAAGTGCATGGGGTTAGGCCAAGATTTCCTATTGTGTTGTGCCTGAGGATCTCATTTTAATTGCATAGCTGTTCCAATTATTAATTGAAAAACACACTTCACTATTGTTGAAATATCACTTTAGTTAAACTACCAGAAGTACTTTACTTAGCTTGTGTGACTTCTTCCTATCTTTTCTTGCATATAATCATGCTGTGACTGTCATATCTTTGTGGTAGATGCTAACATTTGTACCAAGAACAGTATGACTTTCTACACTGTTTTTGTTCATCATGTACTGATCTGCAACGCAATAGTCTCATAGTCGTCACTGTGGTCTATATATGTATTCTCAATCTTTTTTTATTAAACTTCGGATATCTTTCATACACGTCCTGGGGTCTGTGTGACGTATATTCTCTGATGCGTATTGGAGAAAACTGAACAAGAATAAGTGAGATGAGACTTTCAGAGTCGCAGCCAGCTCAGACACAACCGTAACAACTATAGACCTAATGATTTTTTTTCAATAGAGGAAAAAGGTAATAACTGATTCATGGAAAATGGAAAAAAGTGGAAAAAAGTATTATGTGAGTGGTTGAATAATAATAATAAAAAACTACAGAATAGATTGATATAACCACCACAAAACGAAAAAATCTGGTTATGGCTTGCTGAATCTATGTCTTGTATCTGGTTTGGAGTTTGACTTAATTTTAACAAATTCATTTAAAAAAAAAATGTATCTTCTGGAAAAACTAATTCAAATCTGATGTCTGTATTGTGTTTTCATATGCAAAATGAAACTACTAGTGGAACTGGTTTTTAGTTGTTGTTTTTTTTAATGAGATGAATGTCACATAGAAAATCTGGTCACTAACGTATTAAAGGCGCCAACTTAAGCAAAGTCCTGAAAGGGATGTTCAGAATGCACATATAGGGGGTGGTGGTCAAGTATTGACAAACTTTGCTCATATTGTGTATCTCAGTGGATTAAGTTTAAAGGATTTTCTCCATTTTCAGAATCTTAACTCTGATCAGTGTGAGTATCCACCAGGGACAATCCTGTTCTTGGTTGTTTCCCACAAGTGTAAAGCCCATCTTAAAGTAAAGGGCGACAGCTGGCCTCTGAGTCGAGCTAGTATGAAGCACAACTTTTGAAAACCCACGTTGTTTACAAAAGTCCACAGCTACTATCGCCAGGCGCGACCCAACACCGGTTTGACGACACTTAGAAGACACGCTCATTCGGAAAATCTCTCCGTACTTTTGCCCAGCAATGCTTGGGAGCTTTTTGCCCTCTAAAGCCACCATACCCACCACCAGGGGACGTCCACTGACCTCAGCTTCTGCAACCCAGAAGCAGTTGTCTGGGATTTTAATGTAATTGCTTGAAATGTCCAGCATGTCTGTGCTCAGCTTCAGTCGGACATACCCAGCGTAGAACTCATAGCAGAGGTAGAACATCAGGCCAATCCAGGACGCTCCAGCCAGCAGAGCCATGACAATTGATTCTCCACCCAGGACATAGCCCATAATGCACAAGCACAGAGTCAGGGTAATATGGAGCGGGTGGGACATGGCATGGATGAATGTTGGAATAATTTGCTCATGGATCCCATCTTTAAATATAGTTTTCACTGCTTCACAGTCAGAGGGCTGGAATTTCCTGATCACTACATGCACTTGAACACATGCAAAAGGAGGAGAAAAAAAACACAAATGTTAAATAACATATGAGAATATGTTTGTCTATCAAAGAAAAAATCCACACATGATGTGGATTTAACAGTCAAAATGATTTCAATGTGTTGATCTAGTTTTACTGGATTTTGAAAAAATAAATACAAATAAATTAGCCCTTGCTTAGATAAAGAGCATGAGTATTATATAAGTATTATATTTTGTTTCTATATTTTTGTACTTTGCACAGACTCTCTGTCCACTCCTCTTCCTACTACTTTTACATTGACATAAATTTACGTTTTCTAAATAACACGTCATTCAACATCAGTGGAAAATGGTGAGTGAGAAAGGAAGCTCTTGCTCTTTGGATTTCAGGAGTGACACCTGAACACCGAAAACTGTTACTGAGATAACTGGTGTTTTTGTTTCCCCCACAAAATGGCATGGTTTGCATTATGTAAAGTGTCTGTGTACTCCATTAAATCGCTATAATTCAACCGAATAAACTGGAGGCTTCCTGATGTCCTAATGCTCCTTATTGGTGTTCGGTAAACATCAGCATGTGATCTACAAGTTGCCAAAGGTTTTCTATTAAACTCTTGAAGGTCACTTGACACAAAGCAAGATTTTCAAAGTAGAGTCCCAAAAAGACTATTACAGTTTCCAATCTATATACGATTCCCATTATAACCATTATAACCAGTACAAATTCTTTAGGAGTGCTACTGTTATTTCCAGCCTTGCTGTGCATTGGTGTTCCATGGGTGTGAGAAGCTAAATAAATGTCTTAAGCACTGGAGGAAGTAAAATGAAATGGTTATATAAATGAATCTATTACTACATAAACATACAGAAAATACTAGAAGGATTTCTACATGTACAGTATATACAGTGTGCTATGGAAAGTCACTGCTGTTAACAGAAACTCCAAACTGTACATTGATTTATATGAATTTAGTAATCTGGGGAAGGAATGTACATTTAACAAAGTTTAATAAACCTTCGTGCATTAAATGTTTATTTATTTAGAGAGGTAATGGTATAGAGGTGCATAATATAAAATACAGTAGAAGGTAATTTAATGTATGCGCATGAGCAACAAGTAATAGTGGTAGTTTAAGCACAAATTTCAGGTGTATGAACAGTTTATCTGTTGCAACTTGTTAAATTCAACGATACAAAAACTTACTTTTCGATGTTTTTTTTATTTTTTCGTATAAGTCCCGGTTGTGTGCTCCGCGTCTCAGAAGGAAAGGTCACGTGCTTCTGCAAAACCGCGTGCAGTTTAATCATTTCTAGTTAAATCAGGAGTTTATGGATTAACATAATGTCAGTTTTACAGCAATCCAAAGTGCAAAGAGCAAAGGAGAGGGCAAAAGCGTGTCACTTTCACCCTGCATTTAAGCTACAAATGGGAAAATGATGTTTTTTAAAAAAAAGTAGAGACTCATTTGCATAAGTATGATTTCACTCAGTAAACACGATAGAGTAATTTGCATCTGACTTAGAGCTAAATAAAATGTAGTACACATTAAATCATATTCAGTTGCTCCAAACTGAATTCTGCCTGTAGAGCGAAATCGCTTTCTTCTTCGCTCTATTTGGACCAGTTTGAATCCTCCCCCGTTCTTTAGCCCCACCTAGTGGACATATTATTCTTTTCTTTTTTTTATTTTCCGTCACTGGGAAGACGTTACGACATTTCCTGTAGACATTATTACAGTGGAGACATTTTCTTAATTAGTCGAAACAAATTACAATGGCACATATTCAGTTCGGTAAATACATTATTGGAGACATAATTGCATTGTAGCTGGGAAATGTTGTGGAGTGGAGACATTAGCTGGAACAGTTTCTGTCCTGTGGAGACATTATTCCAGTAAAGACATTTCCTGTCTTGTGGAGACATGTTTTCAATAGAGACATTAGCTGCGACAGTTTTTGTCCTTTGGAGACATTATACCAGACATAACTTCATTTAAGTAGAAACAGTTTTTGTCCAGTTGAGATAATTTACAGTGGAGACATTATTCTACAGTAGACAGTAAATGTCTTCAGAGTGGACAATAGTGGAGAGCTTTTCTGTACACGGCATACGTTAATTGCTTGTAACAGCCGTTTCAAAATAGATTAATAAATGGGAGTAAATGTTATAATACAAGAAATATGAGTTTATACAAGAAATATGAGTTTATCATTTGTTGAACAATATAAAATGATCTAAAAACAGAAGTAGAAATGTGGAAAATTCGCAGAGCTCACAGGTCAGAATCAGAAAGAGCTTTATAGCCATGTAGGTCTGCACTTACAAGGAATTTGTAGCTTCCAGTTGCACATAAAAAAAAAAAAAGCTTGGTAATAATAGGTATATAAATAAATAAATAAATAAATAAATAAATAAATAAATAAATAAATAAAAATAAATAAAAGTGTTATTATACATTTTTATAAATAAAAATAGAGTATTATTGAAAAGTACAGATTTAGATGAATAAAAGTGGTATCCAAGATAGCAAGCATACAATGAAACACTGCTTAAGTCAATGTTGATGGCTCAACATTAATTGCATTGAATTAACATTACAAAGTGATTTTGCTTTAACATCACTTTTGCACCCTCAGTTAACGTTGAAACACCACTGAGATTTCAATCAAAAATTAATTTAAAGTCATTGGTTCAACATTACAATTTGATATTTTTTCAACATCAATTTTGCACCATTAGTAAATGTTGAAACAACACTGAGATTTCAACCAAAAATGAATTGAAATGTCATTAATTCAGAATTACAATTTAATTTTTTTTCAACATCACTTCTGCACCCTCATTTATGGTTGAAACAACATTCAGATTGAAAGAAAAACTATCATTCTCATATCATTGAATCAATGTTGTCATAAAAAACTATCACCATTACATTACAATGTTGATTCTACTTCTGACAACATGCAAAGGACAACTAAAATGTAATCTTTATTTAGTCTTTTTTTTTTCTTTTAATTCAGTCAACTAAAGCAACATTCCATTTAATGTCATGAAAAAACAAAATATTCATACAGAGCAAACAAAAAGT
Source organism: Silurus meridionalis (assembly GCF_014805685.1). Lineage (NCBI taxonomy): Eukaryota > Metazoa > Chordata > Actinopteri > Siluriformes > Siluridae > Silurus > Silurus meridionalis. The sequence goes on along the minus strand of NC_060884.1, from coordinate 14,146,213 downwards.
TTCGTGTGGCACTAAAAGAACTGTTGTGGTCATCTGATGTGCAGTTCCACCCACATGGTGTGGTGCATATCGGAGCCATTTCTGGACTGCCTGGTTATATTCATATTGGGAAAGCGTTCCCACACGTATTTACACAGTCAAAGCATCTAAAACAAATCAGAACAACAGCAGGATATAAGATGTATGCAAATAAATACATTAATGGAGTTACTAGAAGAGGTGAAAATTGACTGAAGTAAGGTAGATTTCTGGGAATAAGTCAAGTCAAGTCAAGTTTATTTGTATAGCGCTTTTCACAACAGACATTGTCTCAAAGCAGCTTTACACAAATCAACAGTGATGGTGAATGGTGTGCTGATGAGCAAGCCGTGGCGACTGTGGCAAGGAAAAACTCCCTTAGATGTTATGAGGAAGAAACCTTGAGAGGAACCAGACTCAAAAGGGGAACCCATCCTCATCTGGGTGACATCAAGAGTTTGATCATAAATCTTTCAACAATACAGAACACTGGAGAGTGAGAACTAACATGATTACTGGAGTATAAGATTATAAGTGATGTTCTTTCTGCAGTCTTAAACAGTCTATATGGTTAGTAGCTCCGAGTTTTATAAGCTCAGCATTTGTGATCACCACAGATCCAGCATCAGCTTCTCCATGCCAGAGCCTTTAAACACTCCAGGAGGTCCAATGTCAAAACTCCACACATGTAGCGGGATCCAAATGGCACTGGTACGTCTCTAGATGGTTCAGGATGTTTGTGAGTTCGGCATCTACTTCTTTAAAGGTCCGTAATCATCACGAGGTGGGAGGTGACTGGAGCTGGAGCAACCTCAGGATGCCTCGGGATGGGGAGAGAAAGAGAAGCAGTGGAGAGGAATTAGCGTAGCTGCTGTTCATGATATTAACAGCACAAGTTGATAATGTGCATGTGATCAGATGTTCTGGAGCACAAGGTTATGATGTGATGTGTGTTATGTGTAGGCTTTGCTAAAAAGATACGTTTTTAATCTACACTTAAATTGGGTGAGTGTGTCTGAGCCCCGAACACCGTCAGGAAGACTATTCCAGAGTTTAGGAGCTAAATGTGAAAATGCTCTACCACCTTTAGTGGACTTTGCTATTCTAGGAACTACTAGAAGCCCAGAGTTTTGAGATCTCAGGAGCGTGGCGGATTGTAGCGTGTTAAAAGACTGGATAGATACACGGGAGCCAAACCATTTAGTGCTTTATAAGTGAGAAGTAATAGTTTGTAGTCTATTCGAAACTTAACAGGAAGCCAATGTAGGGACGATAAGATCGGGGTTATGTGATCATATTTTTTTGACCTTGTAAGAACTCTGGCTGCTGCATTCTGGACTAACTGAAGCTTGTTTATTAATGAAGCAGGACATCCACCTAGTAACGCATTACAGTAGTCTATTCTGGAGGTCATAAACGCATGGACGAGCTTCTCTGCATCGGATATAGACAACATATTTCTTAGCTTAGAAATATTTCTAAGGTGAAAGAAGGCTGTTTTTGTAACCTGATTGATGTGATTTTTGAAAGACAAGTCGCTGTCTAAAATAACACCCAGGTCTTTTACCGTTGAACTAGTGGTTACAGAACATCCGTCTAAATGCAGGTTGAGATGCTGGAGCGTCTGTATACCAGTTTTTGGGCCGATGAGCAAAATCTCAGTCTTATCCGAATTTAAAAGTAGAAAGTTATGGGTCATCCAATCTCTTAGTTCCTTAACACACTCAGTCATCCGGGTTAATTGAGCTGTATACAAAATAAAAGAAAATTAAAAGCATTGATAACAATGACTCATCAAATATACACATTTTCCAAAAAGAATTCTTGAATGCCATCTTTTGCCTCGACTGCTCTTTAACCTTCTTCCAAGCCCAATTAATAAAGGATGCCATCTCATTTGAAATCATGCGACGGACCCTCATATTCAGTGAAGTATCTCAACTGTCATATGTACACAAAGCAAAAAGAAGTTAAATGTCCCAAAAAATAGGTTAGATAAATGGTCTACATCAGGGGTCACCAACGGCACACCAACGGCACCACGTTGGTGACCCCTGATGTAGACCATTTATCTAACCCATTTTTTGGGACATTTAACTTCAAGGACCAGAGAGACTAAGACAGGCAAAGGTGGCAGAGGTTGCTTAGAAGAAGGCAAGGGTTGTCTGAAGAATTCCTGACATCCCTCTGGAGTTCTTTGACGTCTTTTACAAGTTATGTGACAGTTCCAATCAACTGTTGTAGGAAAAAAAAAAAAAAAAAAAGATTATAGTTCTAAATATATTTAAAAAAATGTTGGACAATATCTCAGTTGCCTTCAATTAATTGTCTTGCAGTTTCCCTTGCATCTGCAAGAAGAAAAAAATTACTAGTAACCAGACTCACACATTAACATCCAGAATATATTTAAAGATAAAGTAACAACATTGTATAATGTTATAAACTGCCTGGAATTACACTAGTAACTGGTAAGCAATTGCTGGTTTGGTTGACAACTACCATTTCAAAATAAAACAAATTTTATTTAATGTCACATTGGTCACGGTGTTATTTAATGAAAAAGAAGCAACAACACTTCTGGATTTTATACCAGTGCTCGAATTGAAGTAGGAATTGGATCTGGGACTCCCCATAGGGCATTAGGGACCCCCCATGACAAGTAAAAAATAGACTTAGGGGGTCCCCAAGATTATTTGAGTAAAAAATATAGGAATTCCACAACAACTGGGGACCCCCATAAGACTTGACTCAATTCGAGCACTGTTTTTTACCCTCTTGATCCTTGAAAGATGATCCATGGCGGGCAGGGCTTGAATCAGTCAAGTATTGAGAAGTGCTGCACATCTGGACAGAGGTCTCCAATGGATGGGTAGGCAGATTTTTGGTAGAAGGCTGGACAGAGGTCTGGACTGGTAGCCGATTAAACAGGAGCTTGCATTTTGTTGGAACCTGCAGTGAAACAGATTATTTTAAATGTATACCATTCGCAAAATAATAATTTTGTATGTCCACATAAATGAGACAATCGCATACTGTGTCTTTACATGGTTACATAAACATCATTATTATACTTGGAAATATAATTCTATATATAGAATAGAACTTTTTCCATATATTCTGATGTTTTGTTGTACAAAGGATTGGGTCTAATAGAAAAAGCACATTTCACATACATCTGGTAATTTAAATTTTTGTTATTATTCTTTCCCCTTTGTTTAACTACTGTTATTTCTGAAGTTAATGCAAAGGCATTTGAAGTGTTACCTAGATTTTCTTTTTTTAAACTTTTTAAACTGTTCTCAGCTTCTTTAGATGTGCCTGCAGGTGAATTTTGTTGAGACTTTTAAATTTAAGATTTGAATTTGACCGTATACTTAATTTGAACACATCAGCTGTGTGGCACAATCTTTGTAATAATGAAATAATTCACCTGCACCCAGAGTTTTGAAGGCTGTGGCTGTGGTCTATGAGGGGGCACATCTCTGAGGATCTGGTCCCTCCATAAGGAGGTCATATGCTGCAAGATGCCACCTGTTTACTGTGTGGTGCGATCAGCAACGATTGTATCCAGTTGACTGCCCGGTTGGTTCAGTGCTGGAAGTCCTTTAAGAACAGTTTGCTAAATGGTTGGCTCCGTCCACCCTCAAAGTCCACTCGTCCACCATCTCGACATATCAATCCCCGGTGGCAGGGCAATCAGTAAGCAGGGACCCGCTAGTGACACATTTTGGGCCTGGGTGGGACCTGCCCGTTGTGTTGGAGGCTTTATTTGAGACCCCCTTCAACCCACTGGCCTAGGCTTCTCGAAGGCACCTCGCAGTTAAGACTGTGTTTCTCCTGGCTATTTGCTCTCTTAAGAAAGCAGGGGCTCTACAGGCAATCTCAGTTTACTCCAGGATTAGCCAGTGCCTTCTTGTGTCCCAGAGCGGAGTACATTCCCAAGGTGCCCTCAGTCATCCCATGCATTCTATCTTCCTCCTTCCTGCCCCAGACTAGGAGAAGTTGAACATGCTATACCCAGTGCGAGCACTGGACACTAAGGTCCACAGGACCAGTCCGTGGAGAAAGTCAGATCAAATGCTCATCTGTTACTGCCCTCCGAGGAGAGGCCTCTCTGCAAACAAGCAGACTTTGAGCAGGTGGATCATCGATGCTATTGCATCCTCCTTTGAGTCCTCTGGTCGCCCCGCTCCATTCAGGGTCAGAACTTTCTTTACCCGGAGTGTGGCAGCCTCTAAGGCTTGGTCTTCTGGAGTGTCCCTCCAGGACATTTGCAACGCTTCCTCCTCTCTGTCTCCTCCTTCAGCCAACAGTAGCCCAATTTCCACAGGTACCCTGTTGGCTAACAATACCTGTGGCGGTCGTTGGTAACCCAGGACTCGACCGATCCGAATTAAATTCTGATTCGTCATCCGGACATCTAGAGAATGTTGTTGGAAATTTGTTAATCAAAATCTAACGATAAAATCATAATGCACTTTATTAAGAAAAAAATATTCATACAAACATATTATAGCAGTTAAAGGCAGTTCAACAAACATGGCTGGATAGGATGCAGCTGTGTTTTTCTGTGTTTCATACCCATGTGTATTGGATTTCTCATTAAGAGAAAAACACAGCTGCATCCTATCCAGCCATGTTTGTTGAACTGCCTTTAACTGCTATAATATGTTTGTATGAATATTTTTTCCCATGGTCATCAACTACAAATAAATATTAAGTCATTGTCAGTGTTTGGCTGTTAGCCTTCATCAAAAGTTAAATGTTAATTCAACACACATAAAAACTTCACATTTTTAAGTGTGTAGGAAAATATAGTTTATTCAAACACAGCATGTACGGCTGTCAAAGACCTTGGCGTGATTATTGACCCTAGTCTTTCCTTTTCCCAATCAAATCTCGCATTGATTATAAAATACTACTACTGACGTATAAAGCACTTCAAGGTCTCGCACCGCAGTATCTGAGTGAACTTCTGTACCAGTATGATCCTCCACGCCTACTTAGATCAAAAGGTGCTGGCTGTTGGTTCCTCAAATAATGAAGACTACAGCAGGGGGCATATCTTTCTTCTATAAACCCCCACAGTTATGGAACAGCCTTCCAATCAGTGTTTGGGACTCAGACACAGTCTCAGTGTTCAAGTCGAGGTTAAAAACGTATTTATTTAGTCAAGCCTTTGATCAGTAGATTTTTTTTCTTAGGTAAAGGCTCAGATCTGGAGGGATCATGGATATAGAGTGTTTGGTGAACTGGGATAGTTGTATGCTGTCGTCCCCTCACATTCACACATTCACTCAGGTTTGTTGACGGTGGTGTGGTGGGTCGTCTCTTATCCCAGAGATCCCTCATGTCTGTGTTATCTTCTGGTTCTCGCTTTTAGTTATGCTGCCATAGCGAGTCTTGCCGGAGTCCAAACTGCACAGTGACATTACTTTCATACAACAATAAGGACACTTAATAATCCATATACATCTCTTCCTGTCACCCGCTTCTCTCTCTCTCTCTCTCTCTCTCTCTCTCTCTCTCTCTCTCTCTCTCTCTCGGTCGAGTTAAACATGCTCCTGAGGCTCCAGTGACCACTGTTCCTGCCCCTCTCCCCTCCGTGGATCTTCCCACTTCGTCCAGGCCTGCCTCTGGATAGTGTTCTCTTCGAATGGAGGCCACTCTGTACAGCTTGGGACGGTTTCTCATCAACACCTTGGGTGGTTCCATGAAATTCTGGAGTAAGAATGGGCGCTTTGAGGATAGACTGGACTGTAGTTAATGTCAATAGTCTGCTACACTGACTCAAGAAAAAATGACATAAAAAAATCAGGATGGAGGAGATTGAAGGAAGATGTATTTATAAATTGAAATATCCCTCTTCACTCAAGCATTACGTCAAGTCCTTATATTGTATAAGTACATAACCTGTGTACACTTAAAAATCTATCATTATATATTTTAAACTTGATTGATTACAATATTCTTTATAAACCTTAATAAAGCTATCAACATATGTGACATTTATGGTTCATTTAAACATTAAACATTTAAAAGGAGCAGAATTTACGTTGTTTTTTAAACAGATTTATAATGCTCTTCAGTTTAAGATTACTAATTTAAGGATACACAATTAAGGAAATAAGAAGCACCCATTATCCCATGGTCATCAACTACAAATAAATATTAAGTCATTGTCAGTGTTTGGCTGTTAGCCTTCATCAAAAGTTCAATGTTAATTCAACACACATAAAAACTTCACATTTTTAAGTGTGTAGGAAAATATGGTTTATTCAAACACAGCATGTACGGCTGTCAAAGACCTTGGTGTGATTATTGACCCTAGTCTTTCCTTTGAGTCTCACGTGAATAATATCACCAGGATCGCCTTCTTTCACCTTAGAAATATTGCTAAAATTAGAAATATGATGTCGTTACATGATGCAGAAAAACTAGTTCATTCTTTTGTTACTTCTAGATTAGACTACTGTAATGCTTTATTGTCTGGGTGTGCAAATAAGTGCATAAATAAGCTTCAGTTCAGAATGCAGCAGCAAGAGTCCTCACTAGATCTAGGAAATATGACCACATCAGCCCTGTTTTAATCAGTCTACACTGGCTCCCAATCAAATCTCGCATTGATTATAAAATACTACTACTGACGTATAAAGCACTTCAAGGTCTCGCACCGCAGTATCTGAGTGAACTTCTGTACCAGTATGATCCTCCATGCCTACTTAGATCAAAAGGTGCTGGCTATCTGTTGGTTCCTCAAATAATGAAGACTACAGCAGGGGGCATATCTTTCTTCTATAAACCCCCACAGTTATGGAACAGCCTTCCAATCAGTGTTTGGGACTCAGACACAGTCTCAGTGTTCAAGTCGAGGTTAAAAACGTATTTATTTAGTCAAGCCTTTGATCAGTAGATTTTTTTTCTTAGGTAAAGGCTCAGATCTGGAGGGATCATGGATATAGAGTGTTTGGTGACGGTGGTGTGGTGGGTCGTCTCTTATCCCAGAGATCCCTCATGTCTGTGTTATCTTCTGGTTCTCGTTTTTAGTTATGCTGCCATAGCGAGTCTTGCCGGAGTCCAAACTGCACAGTGACATTACTTTCATACAACAATAAGGACACTTAATAATCCATATCCATCTCTTCCTGTCACCCTCTCTCTCTCTCTCTCTCTCTCTCTCTCTCTCTCTCTCTCTCTCTCGGTCGAGTTAAACATGCTCCTGAGGCTCCAGTGACCACTGTTCCTGCCCCTCTCCCCTCCGTGGATCTTCCCACTTCGTCCAGGCCTGCCTCTGGATAGTGTTCTCTTCGAATGGAGGCCACTCTGTGCGGCTTGGGACGGTTTCTCATCAACGCCTTGGGTGGTTCCATGAAATTCTGGAGTAAGAACGGGCGCTTTGAGGATAGACTGGACTGTAGTTAATGTCAACAGTCTGCTACACTGACTCAGGATACAGTTTGCTTCTGATCATCATCACTGTACCCTGCAACATTGTATATCTGCTTCAAATGGACATTCGGTGCAACCCAGATGAGGATGGGTTCCCTCTTGAGTCTGGTTCCTCTCAAGGTTTCTTCCTTATGCCATCTCGGGGAGTTTTACCTTGCCACAGTTGCTCATCAGGGACAAACTTACTTACAAAGAACATATTTAATTTTAATCACCGCATTATCTGTGTAAAGCTGTTTTGAGACAATGTTCATTGTTAAAAGCGCTATACAAATAAAAATGAATTGAATTTAATTGAATTAATATTTATATTATCAGTGTAACTAATTAGAGCCCATAACAATACAATTCAAACACAAAAAAAAAGCTTGTAAAACAAAGGAATAGACAAATTATAAAGTAGATGAGTAATTGTTCCAGAGAAGTGTAAATATATAAAGTAATTCAACAGACAAGATTTCTATATAGTATGTGCACATGCAAAACCAAAATGGGTGTTTCTTAATCAATGGACATTTTCAAACTACAAATAGATGTTTTTTAAGCTGCTTTACCTGAAGACCCACCCCTATGCCAAGCCCCTAGTGGATTAGAAAAAATCAGGGAAAGCAGCTGAAAATGCCCATCTTGGTTTCTAAACACCCCACTGATTGGGTAACCCACTAGAATTCCACAGAGAAAGACTTGCATGATGTTGCGGTCATTGAAACAAATTAATGTTAGTTCAATATCCCTGTTTCCACCTGTTTGTGCTGTCAGTTTGATCAGAATTTCACTATTGTATCAGCCATGCTATCTGGGATTGCACATATATTTATTTTATATTTTATTTAATTGCACAATGGGGAGAGCATTTAAGTGTTCATTAGGTTGATTGCCCTTGGAAAGAAAGGCTGGCCCATGTGGTCCAGACGATTTACTGTAACTTAAGTTGCTGAAGTTAATGCTGTTTTGTATAAGGACAAAAGTTTGTAAACACCATTAAATAAGATTTGGGCCTGGGGTGCCATATGTGTTCATTAGGGTAGAGTTCAGAGCTCTATAGCTGTCAGGGAACAGCCTGCCATGCCTTCCCTCGACACTCCGCACGCTCGTAGTCTATCTCCATCATACTAAGTACCGGCACCTGGTGCTCATTACCTGCTCTGCCCTATATAAGCCCCTGCTATTCCCACAGTCATCGTCCGTTCTACCATTTCAGTAAGGAGAACATACTAGGATTACTCGTGTGGATTCTTTCCGTTCGTGAGAATTTTACTTATCTCGGGGTTCCCGAGACCGTATTGACCTGACCTTTCCTAGAGTTTCCTTGCATCATAGTGACTTTATTAGTACTACTGCTCGGTACAGATGTTACTGTTACTTTGGTTTTTGATTCCATCTCTCCGAACCCTGACAATAGTAGGTCACTTAAAATATTTAACTTCAACTACAACATATCTTCATGGAGCTGGCTTTGTGTACATAAGCATTGTCATGCATTGTCATCATATCCAGTTGTGTGCTTATACCTTTGTGGTAATAATTTGTGAAAGAACCACATATGGCTGGAAATGTCCCATTACTTTTTTTCCATTTAGTCTAACTAGCTAGTTAGTAGACACTGATTTCAGTTAGCAAGTTATTTTAGAAACCATTGTTAGACATTTGTAAGTTCAAGTGTTCATAAAGTGTTCACTTTACCAACTGGACATTGTGTAAGTTCATCACATCACCATAGTAATGGCGGATGCATTATATATTATTTGTTTTACCCATGCAAATAAGTGTGTGTGTGTGTGTGTGTGTGTGTGTGTGTGTGTGTGTGTGTGTGTGTGTGTGCACTTTTGATAGTCATTCTGCCAGATGCACTGCATAATGGCTAAATCCAAAGCTAATTGTATATGTACTTTCAGATAATGTGACAGATCATTCATTAATCTGTTTGAATGATTGATTATTCCAGAAACACAAGCAGAACTAAACAAATCCATTTAAACAAAACCTACAATATGCTGTCAGTTTATTGCATATATGTACATGCTTTGTATGTACCTTTTTGGACTATATAGACACAATCTCAGCACAAAAGTTCCGCTGAAGGTAGAAATCAATTAAAGTCATGCTTCTGAGGATTTTAGTAAATGCTGTGTAAATTTCCTGCCAGCTCATAAAACACATCTCCTATGTTGGTACAACCTATAGTAGTTGTAAAGTTAAAGACACTTATCTTTTTACATTGTACCAAACAGAATATTGTTTTAATTACCTTGGGACTGTTGGCTGGAAATCTCTGCTTGGTGGCCTATTCTTAACATAGCAGGAACAAACTGTGCATAGCAACAGACAGACTAGACAGTAATTGTACCTGATAAAAAAGGCCAGTGAGTAGGTGTAGCTAATAAACTAGTAGCACATTGTAAATGCAAAAATGTGTGTTAAAACAAATGCATGAATATAAAAGAAGTAAAATAATATGTGTAGTAATTACAATGTTCAAATATTTCTACATTTAAATTGTTTTTATGTTGCTTCTACAATTATTTCTGCTTGACATTATTAATTTATGTACATATTTTGAGCAATATATTTTATTCATAAGGAAAACATCCAGTAACTCCACACAGCTAGCAACTCATCAGGATCAAATAAGGACTATGAAGCTGTTCGGCATTAATGCTACCTTGCGTGTCACTGTGCTGACCTATTATTACTATTATTATTAGCAGAAGCAGTAGTAATAGTAGAATTGGTTACATTTCCTCCAGCGTTAATCTAATTCAACTCTAATATTGAAATTGTCATGTAAACGTCAAAGAGCAGATGCAAATGGTATTTAAAGGTATTTATAAAAATGTCCTTTTTATTGATAGGGCAAACATAAAAATAGATAATATATACAAAAACAAGACACTAAGCAAGAACTAAACATGGAAAAAATTTAATCTGAGCAAGCTGCTGGAGCCAGAGACAGAAATAGTATAACAAAGAGGGATGTGGAGAAAGCCAAGGAAAGGGCATATGAGGAGCTGTATGAGAGGTTGAACACTAAGGGAAAAAGGATTTGTACCTATTGGCCAGGCAGAGGGACCGAGCTGGGAAGGATGTACTGTGAGTTAGAGCAATAAAGGATGGAGATGGAAATGTGTTGACTAGTGAGGAGAGTGTGTTGAGTAGGTGAAGGGAGTATTTTCAGCAGCTGATGAATGAGGAAAATGAGAGAGAGAAGGTTGGATGATGTGGAGTTGTAAAGCAGGATGTGCATAGGATTAATAAGGAGGAAGTGAGAGCAGCGATTAATAGGATGAAGAGTGAAAAGTCGTAGGACCAGATGACATACCTGTAGAAGCGTGGAGATGTTTAGGAGAGCTGGCAGTGGAGTTTTTAACCAGATTGTTAAACAAGATTCTGGAAGGTGGAAAGATGCCTGAGGAATGGAGAAGGAGTGTGCTGGTACCGATCTTTAAGCATAAGGGAGATGTGCAGACCTGCAGTAACTACAGGGGAATTAAGTTGATCAGTCACACCATGAAGTTATGGGAAAGAGTAGTGGAAGCCAGGCTGAGAGAAGAGGTGACCATCTGTGAGCAACAGTATGGTTTTATGCCGAGGAAGAGCACCACAGATGTCTTATTTGCTTTGAGAGTAGTGAGCAGGTTGAGAAGAGCCTGGAGAGGTGGAGATGAGCGCTGGAGAGAAGGGGTATGAAAGTCAGTAGGAGTAAGACAGAGCACATGTCTGTGAATGAGAGGGAGGGCAGTGGAGTGATGCGGTTACAGGGAGAAGAGGTGGAGAAGGTGGAGGAGTATAGGTACCTGGGGTCAACAGTGCAAAGTAATGGAGAGTGTGTTAGAGAAGTTAAAAAAAGAGTGCAGGCAGGGTGGAGTGGGTGGAGAAGAGTGACAGGAGTGATTTGTGATAGTAGGGTATCTGCAAGAATGAAAGGGAAAGTTTATAGGACTGTGGTGAGACCTGCGATGTTGAATGGATTAGAGAGAGTGGCATTGAGAAAAAGACAGGAGGTGGAGCTGGAGAAAGCAGAGCTGAAGATGTTGAGGTTTTCTTTGGGAGTGACGAAAATGGACAAGATTAGAAATGAGTTCATTAGAGGGACAGCACATGTAGGAGGTTTTGGTGACAAGGTGAGGGAGGCGAGATTGAGATGGTTTGGACATGTGCAGAGGAGGGACATGAATTATATTGGTAGAAGAATGTTGAGGATGGAGCCACCAGGTAGGAGGAGAAGAGGAAGGCCAAGGAGGAGGTTTATGGATGTGGTGAGGGAAGACATGCAGGTAGTTGGTGTGAAAGAGGCAGATGTAGAGGAGAGGGTGGTATGTAGACGGATGATCCGCTGCGGCGACCCCTAATGGGAGCAGCCGAAAGAAGAAGAAGATATAAATAGTCACTCAAACTTTGGGGTTTTAAAAGGAGTCACTATTTCTTTCTTCTTTCGAATTCTTCTCATCATGACTGCACATGCTCAACAACTTAAAACTTTTTTTTTGCATATTATGGGACACAAGTGCTTTATCTTTAGAGCTTGAGTCAAGCATTAACTCCATATTTACAATGTCCAGTCTGCTTTCAAGTCATCTTTTTTTTACGTTTCTTATTCTCAGGTCAGATTGTCCTGAGAACTGTGAAATGGATATAAATGTGTAATAGCAAGAAAGCAGAGATGAGATGGAAATACAAAAACTGTCCAAGTGTATCTGCATTTAATCTGTGATGAATTGTTATGATTCGATTATCAGTCTTGGAGACACATAAAGCTATGTTCAGTCATACATGACACCAAAAACCATTCATTTTCTTTTCTTTTTTTAATTTTATTTATAACAGGTTTTAGATAAACAAACAGACCAAAGCTAATGGACAAAAATGTGTGTGTGTATATATATACAGTGTTGGGCAGTAACACGTTACTGTAACGAAGTTACTTTTGACAGTAACTAATACTGTAACGCGTTACTTTTTTAAAATAAACCATTACCGTTACCGTATGGTGCGTTACCCGTTACTTTTTTAAATAAATGAATTTCGGCTAAAGTGTAGCCTACAGTCTAACCTGTTTACAGCAGCGACACATTGTAGGATTTTTGGATGAACCACTGTAAACACGAAGAAGATGCACTGTGGGCGTGTTTCCGTTTATTCAGGTCTGTGCGGCAGTAATGGCGAGTCGAGGCGAGAGCAAGACCAGTTTCTCAAAGTGGAAATATGATCATTATTTCACTTTGGTTGAGTATAAAGACAAAAACTTTTTAGTCAAATGTAAGCTGTGTCTTTCTGGTTCGAAGGTCATATCTACCTCGATAAACAGCAACTCCAATCTGTGGAAGCTTCTCTAGGAACTCCATGCCTCGACGAAGCTAGAAGCCAGAAGCTAACCCAGTGTTCTGTTCTACATTGTTGATAGTTTTTTAATACTTAAGCTGTAAAAGGAACATTTTTAAGAGCTCAACACAACAGCTTTTATGATGCAGGAGCCACTTTAGTTTTTGATTCTGAATATATTATTCAGCTTGTTTTGTTATTTATTTCAGAAATCCTTGTGATATATTCAGTTTGTGCTGGTCTGACTTAAATAAAATAGTGTTTAAAAATGACTTCGTGTTTAAGTTAGTGTTGTGTTTGTATAGACCATAACGCATAAAAGGGCATTAATGGGAACATTAAAGAAAAAAAAAAAGTTACTAAAAAATTACTTTTAACAGTAACGCAATTCTTTTTGGTGTAAGTAATCAACAAAGTAATTTAGTTGCTTTTTGAATGAAGTAACGAGTAACTGTAACTAGTTTACTATTCAAAATCTGTATATATATATATATATATATATATATATATATATATATATATATATATATATATATATATATATATATACACACACACACACACACACACAGTTGCACAGATTTCAAACAACAGATTACGTCGTCATTACGGTGTATTGTTTGTAGAAATTTGAGAAAAATATTGAATTTAATCCATTTTGGAATAAGGCTGTAACATAAAAATGTGGAAAAAGTGAAGTGCTGTGAATACTTTCCAGATGCACTGTACCCATATTGTTTTGGGGTCAAATTCTGAAATTCTGAGCTTAATATGAAATAAGGTAATAGTAAATATGGAAAGACGTAGGACCTTTCATTATACCTGACAGTTGAAGACTTCTGACGATTAGATGTATGTGACAAAGTTGAAAAAAGTTGAAGTTTAAGCAAATATGGAGTCTCTTTGTGCAGTGGCACTGAATACAGTAGAGCCCATGATCCTGATTAGTTGTGGAAAGTGGGATGCTAGCCACGGATTTAAAATGACGTTACTATGGCAACCAGTAGTAGGAACGCCTACTGGCTACTTCATAGTACAGCGAGTGGCTCCTACCGGCGCTAGGACCGGGGTAGGAAGGCGGTCCAAGACACCGGTTGATGAGCAGCTTGCAACTCATTCAAGATCTCATACAACGAACACTACCAAGTCTGAGATCTGCAGACGGGAGAGGGGAGAAAAAAGAGAATCGATTGGCATAGTTTAGGTATTGATCATCTCCCTTGGCATCTATAGCAGGGGCTTTAGGCTGTCGGTCCGCCGCTGTGGGTGGCCGATCGCTAACATCTGCATCTGCGGTGAATTCCAGCACCGAGCATCGCCTGGGCACCATGAGCCAGAGGTTCACAGTGAGCGCTTCATCCCGGAGTGACGGCGAGCTGGGAGAAATCAACCAGCTGTTCGAAGGGGACGAGCCCAATCCGAGCTCCTCAGACAAAGAAGGGGCTTCAGATCTCGCAGAGGACCTCGTGAAAGGTAGGATTATAACACACCTGTGCGCGTGCAGAGCAAAGCATCCTTCATGCACTGCCCGGTTATTAGTGCGTGCGAGTGTGTGCGCGCGCGCGCGCGTGTGTGGTACGTGTGCAGAATTTCAAGTGACACATTGCCACTAGATGCGAATCCCAGTGATACATCTTAAATCACATTATGGTTGCTCTGACCATAAATGCACCACACTGCCAGACATGTGCTGTTGCCCATACTCATTTCTGATTATCATCATCATGATAGCCTTTCCTACTTCACAGTCCACCTGCTCTCAGCAAATACAATTTCCATTGTGAGTACAGTGCATAGACATATGCAATATACTGCACTCGCGTTCATAGTCATATAATAAATAACATCCTCTAATGTGTCAGTAACAATCAAGCAGGTCTGCTACCAGAACAATGATTTAATCTAAGCAAAAATGCTTGAAATAGTTTGTGTTGCTTAGAGTAGTTCTTGGCTCTACAACGATGGAATTCTATTTCGACATACAATATGAGCATGTTAAAAAAATGACAGTGGTAGAAGTTTCAAATCTATTTATGGAGATATGATACTAGATCTCTGACAGCTAGTTTGACCTTGCCTAGTGGATCTGGGTCATTTATATATTGAATTAGAGTTTGATGTTTTTCATTATTGTCATAATTGCCCTCAAGAATACCTCAAAAGACTGCACTTCCTGCAGTTCCTAATTGTTTCACCTGAAACAAAATGAGCCACAGGAATTTGTGCAGAAGCAAACTTTAAATATAAAATGCAAAAAGACGGATTATATTTGTGCAATGCTTTGTCTTAGCATGGCATTTTTGTGTGCAGTGACAAACGCCCTTGAAAAGTGTTACAAGCAAAAATGACAGTTCATAGGACATCATGCATATGGTGAACACCTCCTGCTAGGATGTCAAACATTGCAAAGAGCGCAATATACTGTAGTTGCAGTGTGTTTTTTACCATTGATATTCAGGAAGCTTCCTCAGCACGCGGTGTCGGAACTACAACCGGTCTGTGTCTCGACAAATAAGGAAGACTTTTACACGGCGTGCACGTGCAGTCATCTAGATACTGTGTAGCCTTAGTGAAGCACTTGTCTCCAGTTAAATCTCTGACAACGTTTCTATGGCAACAGTTGCCATTTGTTCTGTGATTGGTGGCATGCTAAGTCTGGTTACAAGATGAAAATGAAGCAAAATGGTCTTTTTCAGATTAATCTTTTTTTATTTTTATCAAGTGAGTTATGGCTGATTATTATGTTAACATTTATTGCAAATTGTGGTCACAATGGACACACCTCATTTTCATTCTTTCAGGGGTTCATCACTAGATGCCAGCAAATTTGTACTTGAGTATGTGGAAAAGCATGAGCAGTAAGCTTGTAGTTATACACTCTGACTGCCCTATATAAAAAAAAGGTTCCTTGCAAAAAAGCTCTGATGTGCTTGAGGTGAAAGTGATATTTTTTACTCTACTGCTGATCTTGTTTATATTGAGCACAGAAAGTGAAATTCCTGTTTGCTCTTTCAAGCCACACAAATAGAGGGAGCTAATGGAATTAGATGTTGCTTATGCTTATATACAAAATTCACTTTCAGTAGCTTCACTACTTTCAAAAGGAATTTACTGTTTGCCATGTTTATTCAACATCCACTTTTACAGGAACACTGGTGGACCTGCTCATTGATCCAGCTATCCAAAATCATGTGGCAGCTGCACAATGTGTAATGTAATGCAGATACAAGTCATGCATCACATTAAGCGAAAGACTTTATTGGTTGGTTCAAGCTGAATCGATTGTTTCCAGCTACCAGAAAGGTATATGATATAGTAAATCAAAGAACTATTTACAACCGTGCTGACCAGAAGAGCATCTCAGCATGCACGAAACATCAACTCTGAGATAAACAGGCTACAACAGCAAAAGACTTCATTGGGTTCCACTCCTTTCATCCAAGAACAAGAAACAAAAACCAAGAATCTGAGGACACCTCATTGTTTGATGCTTGTGCAGGTATACTGGTGTTGCAGTGAAATAGATGATTTAAATGAGATGTTTGATACTATTTATTTAAAACGCTTTTGCAATCTACTGATTTCCAAATCAGCACCCTTACAGTCATATTTGATGAAGCCCATCAAATTGCAGTAATCAATATTTCTCTACAATATCCAAAAAGAAAGGAGACCAAAGGCTTTCTGCATGATTTATACCCTTAAACAGAGCTGGGCAGTCATTTGCAAAATACTGATTCTCTGTTCCTGCAATCAATTTTGTATTGATTTGGATGTACATACCAATCAGCTTTTGTGGCAAAAGCTCAATGTTATCTCTCTAAATTTCCTCCTGCATGCTAATTGGCTGACGTTTTGTGATAAATAAAAGTCTTAGAGATTAATACATTGGTGCAGTATACCAAATTCCAGCTCAATCAGACTTACGGTTGCCAAGAAACAGTAATCAGAACATCACTTTACATGTTCATGCAACCAGACATGAGTTACAGCTGTTTGAGTAAACCAAGCTGTTGCTATATTATTTACAAAAATCACCCTATTTTATTTAGTATTCTGATACTAATTTATAAACATATGGAGTCCTTGGACTTTTTTGCAAAAGCAGGTTTTGTAAACGATGCATATACTGTATGATCTATCCCCTCAAAATCCTAAAAATTACAGACAGGGTTTTTAAGCACCTTGTGCTTGAACCCCGAATTGTGTGTATTTTTAGATGTATAATGTGCTGCTAATTTGGTTATTGATGCATGGTCACTGTCTGTACACTCTGGTTAATAATTTGAGTGGGCATGCTGGCAGAGAGCATTGTCAAGCTTAATGGCAGCCAGCCGAATAGCAGAAAATCTCTACCAGCATTATTACGAACAGCATGGCAGAACGCTTCAGGTAATGAGTTTGGAGCTAAAATGTGCCTTCTGTAAGTCCTGGGTCTTCTTATCTCTAATCATACTGGTGTATAGGGCTAACAGAAACAGTAATACTTTAATGCTACGAGAATATGCCATTGTTCAATGCGTCATTAAAGTGGACAAAGAGTATATGAATATGAACATGTCATGTGATAATGTACAGAAAATTCATCAAAGATGAAGATTATTTGTAGTGGGTTTGTGGGAATTTTTGTTATTAGATATTAGGGGTGGTCATTACACATATTTGAAAGCATAATATAAAAAAAAATGGAGCATGAAATAAATAGTAAAAAAAGAAAATCTAAAAAGAAATAAGGATGGTTATTTTTCTTTTCCTTAAAATAAGGTAGCTACTGCCTGTGAGAATTTTCATTTTCTGCATTGTGTGCTACTCTGTTATGGTTTTGATAGTTATGGCTGAGTGTCCTGGCCCCAGCTGGGTGTTATGATTATTAGAAATAAATGTAGCACATGCATATATCTTTTGTCTCTGGCTCTTGTATTACAGAAGACTGGCTCTCCAGACACAGGCTTAGTCTATGTCTGGCAAACCATCCCTGAGGGTGTGCAGTTTAGTGAAAATAATTTGTTTCAGACAGGTGTGCAGCCATTATTTTCACATATATATATATATATATATAAAGTCTATTTTGCTAACTTATGTAAAAAATACTGAGGTTAATCCAGTTCTAAGAAAATGTATTGTATCACTTGAATCTTTGTGGCATGTGGATCATTTGTGTGTGTGTGTGTGTGTGTGTGTGTGTGTGTGTGTGTGTGTGTTTTGTTCAAGACTAAGGAAATTAAAGGAATGAAAAAGAACAAAATATTCCTGAAAGGAATATAAGCAAGAGGACACCAGGATGCCTGCATTTTTGCTGCACAGATGTTATGTCTGCTATGTAATATTTTAATACAATTTGTTGACAGAAAGGTAGATTTTCTTAATATAGATAAATAGCAACTTTTCCCCGATATCTTCTGAACTATGTCTCTGTCCAATCACCTTGTAACCACAACCCCGGCTTCACAGTGCAGCAGACTTGAGTGACCAAGGTGGCCTTGCAGTTTTCGACTCATACCACCACCGATACGTACATAACATTTCATTCTACTTCTTTTCATTCCAGTCATTGAGGCTGTGTATCAGGCTGTCAGAATGGTTTGTAACAAGTGCTGCACCTTGCCAGACAATAACAGACAGCACTCATACTTGGGGCAAATATCACACTTTGTTGAGACTGGGAATCCGTTAATGTGTTAAAACCACTTGTTATTGAGGATAAGAGTCATTTCAGCGTGTTAATACTGTTTCCTGTTGAGGAAGAGAATTGCGTAAGGGCTTGATACCTAAGGCTGTTAAGGCTATAGAGGATAAGAATCACTCATTCTGTTAAGGATGAGTATCACTCAAACCTACCACAGAGCGCACCCCTTCTATAACCCCCCCTGCCCACTGCTACAGCAGTGCTCCAAGCCATCTGTGACCCTCTTTGCAAGGAGAACAACTAAGAACATACCTTGAAGGAGAATGCTAGATTAATAAACTCTTGTAAATGTGGATTACCAGCTGTGTATTACCAGGTTTAATAATAAGTTCCCCTGCTAACAACCTTGTTACATGTAAAAAGTCTTTAAATGGGTGTTGTGAACAACAGTGCAAAATAATTTTGCTGTCTTTAGATCTTTATTTCAGACCGCTCTGTAGTCTGGAGTTTGCATAGCCTGTGAAGCTAGCTTCACACGTATGGCCTGTGCAGTCTGTGCAGGTGTCAAATAGCACAGCTTGTTTTTTACTTTCAGACTTTGAGATTCAACATAAGATATCAAGAGCTCTGCCTGGTTCATTAGATACTATTGTCTGCATAGCAGTCAGCCTGTCAAAATAACCCAACGTAAAGAACCCTGAGATGATATGTCAGCTCATGTATGTGGAAGCGGAGGAATTGTTTATGTGCCACAGCAGCTTGAATTTCTCCCTTTCTGGAAAAAGGAAATATCAGTTAATATCACTGGTGGTAGTTTTCCAGCACTTGGTGGTGGCTGATTGAGAAACTCTAAGTGATGCCCTGTGGACAGTGTGCTCAGTAGTCACTGGTCTGTTGTTATCAAGCTGTGTTGCACCTGGAAGAGGGACATTACTATTACTGTTGGTCATGTGATTTTAGAACCAACATCATGATCTCCTCACACTTGTAGTAAACCATGCCTTAAAGACTTCAGCAGAGCCTGTTCTGGAAAAAAAAAACACCTTTGTGTTCTGGCCTGCAATGCCTCCTGCATGTCCCAGAGCTCTGCTGCAGTCAATCTGTGGCATTATGTTTTTACTCATACAAACAAAAGAAGGTGATCATTTGGTACTTCCTGTGTATGTACACTAGAGTGCTTTCCAGGTACCAACTTGTAAAACTATATTTGGCAGAGGATTGAATAAATTTTGCCAAGGCAGCTTTAACACCAGCCTGTAGGACATTTATACTGCTGCTGGTCTATGCTTCTGCTTTTCACTCTGATCTTCCGTCTGCTTCAATATCAAGCTACCTACACATCCTGCTGCAAGCTACTGAGGATTTGCCACTTCATGCAGTTGTATTTGGCTCACCCAAACTCTGATGTCTGACTTTTTAGATGTTGCATTTCTGTTAACAGCTCTTGCTCTATTCCCAGTGGCACAGCTCTTCTGTTCCAATGCAGTGTCAAATCCCTTTTCCCTGTGCAGTCAAGCTCTTGCTGCTTGCCTTTCGATTTCTTGCAGGTGCTCCAACCGCGTTTGCTGTCTGCTTCACTCTGTAATTGCTCATTTATATTTTGTCCCAATTGTTTATTGCTTTGGATTAAAGCATCAGCCAAATAAAGTAAATATAAATTAATCATTTGAGTTCAATTCAAAGATAGTGGACCATGTGTCTTGTTTAGCTCCAAGTTAATTATAGCTAGCTTCTATTGGAGAAATCTGTCAAACAGTAGCCTATGCTATTCACTTATGCTTAATATGCTCCTTATGACTTAATCAAACAACAATAACAAAACTCCTCAACAAGACTAGAATGGCAAAGAGGATGAGTGTAACAAAGCAAAAGCCTTTCATAAGCTCCATATATGAAATAACAGCCACAAGGTGCTCACTTTGCTTTGGGCACTCAGCAAGAAAAGAAGCAAACAGAAAAAAAAATACTACTTGCTCCAAAGGAAACCATTCTGAGAGGCAGGAACACCGGGTACAAAATCCTTCAGTGTGCTTGTATTGTACCTGGCAACCAATATACCTGTTTCAAACTGATATTTTAATCAAATCATATCACATACTTACTTCTAATGTATAATGTTATAATGGTGAATAAAAAAAAATAATTATTATTTATTATAATTATAAATAATAATTTGGTGAAAAAAAATTCAGAGGACTTTAGTGGCAATATCTGTTCTAAAATCTAAAATGCCTCTGACTCAATGTCAAACAGTGAAATCTACTAAACCTATGAATCGAAATAAACATTTGTAAAATCAATATACAGCTCGTTCCTAGCCCTACCTTGGTTTGTGTTTTCACCGTTTTTTCTCAATTGACCACAACACTGTATCATTTTCCAAAAAGGTCTGCCAGGTCAGGATGTGCTGCCAGAGCAACACTGTTGTTTTAGTTAATGTTTTGTGTTTGAGGACTGTACTGTTATCATTGGCTGCTCTGCCTGAACTCTGTTCCAGGTCAATTGCTGCTCAAATAAAACTAAAAGGCCATCACTCTATTGGACATGTTAATTATTTGTCATGCAACAATGAATTGTTGACTAGCCATTCTTTTTCACAATGACTATTTTTTTTGTTTTTGGTTACAACCATGTTTAGACTTACATGAAGCTGGTGGAGCTGTATTATGGCATAATGGCTGTCAGGTGATTGAGATGTGAGGCTAACAGCTTATTGTCTTGCACTCTATCTGCATATTTCAGAGGAGTAATAATGTGTTCTCTCTTTTGGATTGAGGTTGTGCTGGGAATAATCTCTCTATGTCTGAACCTCCTTTTATCATGCTTCAACCCACTCTTTAATTTTTGTAATTACTAAGAGCCTGTAATTTGCATTCATTTTTTTTTAAATAGAAGATTTCAGTTCATGCCACACAATGGCTGTTAATTTTATTTTATTAAATTCATACTCTTCAAACCTGTTTAGTGGTTTTGTACATATATTTTCATGTAGTGCATTTAAAAACTTTAACCGGTTTATTAAATTTACAAACCTGCTAATTCTTCTTTTCAAAAAATGAAAATTATGGTGGTCCGATAGTCAAAAGATATGGATTCTTTAGCGTTTTATGTACAGCGTCAAAATTTCTCTTACAAAAAAAAAAGCGAAAATCCTGACAATTCTACCTACCGAGGGAGTGAATGAATAAAGAATAGGAGGAATGAAGACAGTTAAGTAGAACATATCTTTTATAAAATTAAATATTAAATGTAAAACAGACACACATACACACTTATATACACATCTGTATTTCCACAATTTAATTACATTTTTCCATTTATTAAATTAAATTTAATCAATCAAATTTGTGCCATTTGAATCAATTACTCGATTTACTGAATATTATAAAAAAGTGTATTGCATTAATTTAAATGTTTTTCTTTTTTATATATATATATATATATATATATATATATATATATATATATATATATATATATATATATGTATATGTAAATACTGTATATGTAAATAAATAATATTTTATATATTATTTAACCAAGCAGACATTTAATTTAGAAAATAAACAAAAATTTATATTGTTGATGTTTAAATGTTATTAATAAGAAACTGCCTTAAATATGAAAAAATGACAAGCAATTTTATCTTTTGCATTTCTTCCCCCCACTGCACCGAAATTAACCCAAACTGTGACTTAAAAGCCGAGGTACAAACCGAACCATGAATTTTGTTTATCGTTGCACCCTGATTATATGTACAGTATCTCAAAAAGTGAGTACACCCCTCACATTTCAGCAACCATTTTATTGTATGTTCTTAAGGGACAATACTATAAAAATAAAATTTGGATATACTTTAGAGTAGTCAGGTTGTCTTCAGCAAACAGTTTGGGGTCTTTCTTCTGAGCCACCTTCTGAAGAGTCTTCCTTCTTGGAAGACGGCCATGCAAACCATCTTGTTGTTATGGTCTGAGCACTGACAAGCGGATGTTCTGCTTCTGTAACCTCTAAAGCAATGCTGGCAGCACTCATGCATTTGATTCTTAAAGCCAGCTTCTGCACCTGATGCACAGCACGAGGACTAAACTTCTGTGATCGACCTTTGCGAAGCCGATTGGAACCCGTCATGGAAACCTCTGTATGACCCTGGCCACTGTACTGTAAATCAGTTTCAGGGTGTTCCCGATCTTCTTATAGCATCAGCCATCTTTGTGGAGAGCAACAATTTTAATTCTCAAATCCTCAAAGAGTTCTTTACCATGAGGTGCCATGTTGAACATCCAGTGGTCAGTATGAGAGAACTATAGAAAAACACTCATAGGAATTATGTAGTAAACAAAAAAGTTTTAAATAACAGAGAATATGTATTATATTTTCAATTCTTCAAGGAACCCACCATTTCCTTTTAATGAAAGCTTTGCACACACTTGCCATTCTCTCAGTCAGCCTTGTGGGATAGTCACCTGGAATGGTTTTCAAACAATCTTGACAAATTCCCAGAGGTGGTGAGTGCTTGTTGGTTGCTTTTCCTTCTATCTCTGGTCCAGCGCATCCCAAACCATCTTAACTGGGTGATTTTGGAGGTCAGATTATCTCTCCATAAATACGATTACAGGCAGTAAAGTAGTAAAAACATCAGTGTCCTAAATGTTTAATGTAGAGTTCATTAGAGTGATTGTTGGTTGACCTGCTGGTTCTGGTACAAATAGCCCTGTTCCTGGCTGGAAGGAGATTAAACAGTTTGTGACTGGCATGGACCAGAAGTGCTGAGAATCAAAAGGAGACAAATGGAAAAAGGAGAAACAATATCTGATTATTTTTGTTTTGTACTGAATATTAAATTCTTTATTACTAATAATGATGACGTATGACTCCAGGCTGTACTTGACACGTTACTAATAGAGCATGTTCAGCAAGACCCACAAGTGGCTTATTAGTAAGAAGCAAAGAGACATTGCCACTTCTAATCATTTAACTAGATGTTAATTTGGGGTCTTTTCATGAGTGTAACTATGTATTCAGAAATGCCAGGAACATGATTAATTACATCTCCTACATTGGGTTGCAAACCAAAGGGTGTGCCAACAGCCTGATTAAATTAGCCATTTAAATGACTGCTACAGTTGTTCCAATGCTCGGTATTGTGTATATTTGCATATGCCACAATATTATGATTGTACTGTGAACATTCTGCTGACTGGTAGAGAACCTGTGTGTGCCATGTGTTACTGTACCTACTTATTAGTATGTCCCTGAGACAAGTAAGTTATATCATGGAGGAGACATTGTATTATAGATACCACCCTCAATGTGTAGAGATTTGAAACCCTCTTTTCAGAAACCCTTAAAATCAGCTTCTTGCTTTGTTTTATGTGAAACTGTTGGGGAAAAAAACAACTGTAATAAAAATGTAGTCCCATGTGTCACCATTCTAAGCTGTGCATTCAGAAAGTATTCATACATATCTACACTTCATACCCCATGCTGGATTGCTCTATATCCTCAATTTCATGGTTCGGCAGCTATAGGTTCTTCTTTTTAAGTATTTAAAGAGGTCATTGTGCTTTAAAACGCTTCAATATAGTGGACATTTCAGTACCCTTCCCTGGATTTGACACAGTATTTTTTTTTGCTTAGATGTGTTTCTTTCCAAATCATGTGCAGGCAATTGAATTTGGTACGGGTGGACTACAATGAAAGTGTAGATACATCTCATAGATGATTGTGAGATATGAGATGTGCCAGAGATAAATTTCCGGTCTGAAATCTCAAGTGAGTACAAACTGAACCATGAATTTTGTGTACCCGTTACACACAGAATATACAGTGGTGTGAAAAAGTGTTTTCCTGATTTCTTATTTTTTTGCACGTTTGTCATACTTTAATGTTTCAGATCCTCAATTTATTTTAAATATTAGTAAAAGATAACACAAGTGAACTGTGGTTTATCACACCTGAGCTCAATTTCTCTCACCACACCCAGGCCTGATTACTGCCACACCTGTTCGCAATCAGGTCCTATTTAAGAGATTACTTGACAAAGTGAAGTAGACCAAAAGATCCTCAAAAGCTAGACATCATGCCGAGATCCAAAGAAATTCAGAAACAAATGAGAGAGTAATTGAGATCTATCAGTCTGGAAAAGGTTATAAAGCCATTTCTGAAGCTTTGGGACTCAAGCGAACCACAGTGAGAACCATTATTCACAAATGGCAAAGTGGAGAACAGTGGAGAACCTTCCCCTGAGTGGCCTGCCGACCGAATTGACCTCAAGAGCCCAGTGACGGCTTATCTAAGAGGTCACGAAAGACCCCACAACAACATCCAAAGAACTGCAGGCCTCACTTGCCTCAGTTAAGGCAAGTGTTTATGACTCCACCATAAGAAAAAGACTGGGCAAAAGTTGAGTTTCAAGATGAAAACTGCTGCTGAGCAAAAAGAACATAAAGGCTCATCTCAGTTTTGCCAGAAAACATCTTGATGATCCCCAAGACTTTTGGGAAAATACTCTGTGGACTGACGAGACAAAAGTTGAACTTTTTGGAAGGTGTGTGTTCAATTACATCTGGCGTAAAAGTAACACCGCATTTCAGAAAAAAGAACATCATACCAACAGTAAAATATGGCGGTGGTAGTGTGATGGTCTGGGGCTGTTTTACTGCTTCAGGACCTGGAAGACTTCAAAACACACCAGCAAGTCCACCTCTGACTGCCTGAAGAAAATCAAAATGAAGACTTTGAAGTGGCCTTGTCAAAGTCCTGACCTGAATACTATTGAGATGCTGTGGCATGACCTTTAAAAGGAGGTTGATGCTCGTAAACCCTCCAATGTGGCTGAATTACAGCAATTATGCATAGATGAGTGGACCAAAATTCCTCCACAGCCCTGTAACAGACTCATTCTCACACTCGCACTCACACTCAAATAAGAAATCAGGAATGGCGCAAACACCTTTTCACACCACTGTATGTACAGTATCTCACAAAAGTGAGTACACCCCTCACATTTCATCAACCATTTTATTTTGATTAGGTACAATACTATAGAAATAAAAAATGGATATACTTAGAGTAGTCAGGTTGTTTTCAGCAAACTGTTTGTGGTCTTTCTTCTGAGCCACCTTCAGAAGAGGCTTCCTTTGGGGACGACGGCTCTGCAAACCGTCTTGTTGCAGTGTGCGGCGTATGGTCTGAGCATTGACAAGCGGACCTTCTGCTTCTGTAACCTCTAAAGCAATGCTGGCAGCACTCATGTCTGATTCTTGAAGCCAGCATCTGCACCTGGTGCACAGTACGAGGACTAAATATCTGTGATCGACCTTTGCGAGGCCGATTGCAAACCAGAAAACCTTTGTATGACCCTGGCCACTGTACTCAGTGTCAGGGTGTTACCGATCTTCTTATTGCCTCGGCTATCTTTGTTGTGAGCAACAATTCTAATTCATAAATCCTCAGAGTTCTTTGCCCTGAGGTGCCATGTTGAACATCCAGTTGTCAGTATGAGAGAATTGTACTCAAAGAACCAAATTTGAATTGCTATAATACAAAATACTGCACAATATGTTTTTTAGCTTAGATGTGTTTCTTTCCAAATCATATCCATGCAATTAATTTGCTACAGGTGGACTCCGAAGTGTAGAAACATCTTGAAGATGATTGCGAGATATGAGATGTGCCAGAGATAAATTTCAGGTGTGAAATCTCAAGTGAGAGAAGTGTTACTGTAGCTCAGTGGTTAACGGTGATGGAGTTCTGATTAGAAGGCTGCGGAAGATTCAAATCCCTACCAAGCTGCCACTGTTGTGTCCTTGAGTACGGCTTTTAACAATCAACTGCTCAGCTGTTGGAATGAGACAATTGTACATTGCTCTAAATAAGGGTGTCTGCCAAATGCTGTAAGTGTCATTGTGAAGGGTTTGAATACTTATGTCAATGTGATATTTCAGTTTTTAATACAATTTTAAAGTTATCATTAATCTGTTTGTTCTTTGTCATTATGGAGAATGGAGAGTAGATGAATGTAAAATGACACTATTTTTGCTTAAGACGTACAAAATGTGAAAACATTATTGTCTCAGTATTTTCTGAATGCACTGTTTGTTGGTTTTCCCTTTAGCCAAATGAAAGAAAGCAAGGAATAAAACAGTATAGGGAAAGATGCATATGGCATAAGGCAGAAATTATTGAAGGTAATGATTATTGTTTTCATTTAGCAACTAAATTGTATTTTCCTTTTATGCTACAGCAATTCATCATTGAGTAGATGTTTTATGAATTATAGAATGACAGCTTGTACTATTAACCCGTTGATATTTATGCTACATTTTAATAGGCATTCTTTTCGTATGAAAGACAGAGTGCGATTTGGTCACAATTTTCGCTTAATAACAGTTTAGTGGTAACAAGTTCTTACAAGATTTAGGTTGAATCTTATTTAAAATTCAGAGACCAATATGTTGCCTCTGAATTTATTTGTTTTATTTTTTTTTATTTAATTTATTAAGAGCCTTTACTGGTGAAAAATCATAATGCTAGCATTATATTGGAATGAAAGTCACAATCGGTATCATACAAATCTTTCTATAAATGCCCTGAAACCACTGGCAATCTGATCCATTTCCATGCATTTTTTTTTGAAAACTATATATATATATATATATATATATATATATATATATATATATATATATATATATATATATATATATATATATATATTTAGTAGAATGTATCTATACATAAAACATTAGGTATGGATCACAGAGGTGTATGTTTTGACCTTGGTGTTTTCTTCAGGGCATCTGTAATGCAATGCTGTCACTTTGTAAAAAATAAAGAATGTATATTGTGTATGGTTGAACAGAATATTGATTTTATTAAAAGCAGGAAAAAATAACATTGTGGTACCAAAGTATGCACACACATGCACTGATTAGCATAATATAGATTTTGAACATTCACCTGTGCAGCATCATCATTAAAGATATCAATTCTAAGCAGGCATTTTCAATTGTTATTGTAATGTAATTACAAGTACAAGCAGTTTGCAGTATTATGATGCAGCTTTTTAACTAAATAAAACATTTCTTTGCCTAGAAGAACAGATTTCCAGAGAAACATCCTTGTTCCTCTGTTTGAGTATACATATTAAACTTATTTTGGAATCTGCTGTATTTTATGTCCACCTTGCACTGATTAATGTGTTCATGAATAGAGCAATACAGTACATTTTTGCAATGAGCATTTTCTTATGAACTTGCTGCTGTTGTGAGTTCAGGGTTTATGAAAAATCATCAATCAACATCGGTGACTGCCCAAAGTTATACATTTATACAATTCGGAATTTAGGACGCTGAATATAATTAGCATTATAACATTATTCTATATGCAGTGATGTCAATTTACCACTATGGAGCGAACCAATGATTTAGATGTCGGATTTTAGATATGCACTGTGAGAAAACCTAATTGTCATTGATACTGTTTATTTATACAATAACGTTTTTCTCAACAGACTCAAATTTCTGTTCCGCCATTATAAAGACAATATATCTTATTTATAGTATACACTATTTATAGCCTTTATATTATAATCTCTATAAACATTTATAATTGGCTTGAATATTGGGTAGAATGTTAAACAGTTCTATGTACCTTCTTTTAAAAACAGCAGGGGGCAGTTGTGTTCTTCAGTTCTTTATGTGCCTGAACGTCAAGGGAGAAAACATTAAAGCATGTCTCTGCTTTTTTCTCTGCGTCTGTTATATATCACGGGTTGGGTAAAGCGATAGGGAAGGAATACCGTCAGCATCAAGTAAAGCCTGTGTAAGCCTGTTACATAATGCAGTGTCTGTATTAAGATAGAGAGTGAGAGTAAAGAGAAGCACTATCTAGGAAATCAAGGGGAAAAAGGCGTTTGCACATTTCTAGGAACTATCTATTTCACATAATGTAATACACAGCACTTGTGTATTTGAAGAACTTATGCTATTACATTGAGGATCCAATTGATCTTGTGGAAATGAACACTTCTGTGTACCTTATTTTATTTTTTTAAGCACCTACGTAATTTATAATGAGTGTTACAATGGCTTTCCCTTCTTCCCTGCATACTCTAAATGTAAAAAAAATGGTTCTCAGAGACTCAGCTGTTTAGAATTCAGGTCTAACTGTCATACAGAAAAAGTCAGCCTCATCAAGAGCCTTTTTTTTTGTTTTGCTTTGTGCTTTCTTGAGGCTTAAAGCACCTCTTGCTATAACAGTATGTCCTTGTCAGTATAGGTAGATGTTGCTTTTGGTTTCATCATCGTTTCCAGAAACAGCTTAACTTAAATCCCAAGACACAATAGTGTTATATTCCTCTGAGCAGAACTTGCCTTTTCACAACAATGTGCTACCTGCATGCTTCTGCTAATCTGACATTTTCAAGTAAGCAATGATTTGTATGCGTATTAAAGCATATGTTTTGTTATTTGGGAACTGCTCTTTCCACATGACTGCAACCAATCAGATCACACTATGTTCCATTCTACAGTGAAATGCAATTGGATCCAGATGGTGTTTTAATGTATAAACTACAGCAGCTGGAATCGAGGCCAGGGAAACTGGTCTGAGGTCAAATTTAATCGTCGGACAATGCAGGTCAGTGTGAGGCAGCAGTGATTTTCAGCTGTGGCAGCACTCTCAATCTCGTAGCACAGAACAGGTGAGAGATAGAGGGGGGGGGTGTTTTATGACAACAATTGGTATTAAAGCCTCCTATTATCTAATGCTTCAATAAAAGGAGGGGTGGAGAAGAGAAGGGCTTTTTGCTCTGCTTTATTCTGTGTAATAGGTGGTATTTAATTAACACTGCAGAGCTATTGAACAATGACTTTGTCAAGACCAGGAGGTCCAATACTTTTGATTGTTTTTAGCAACGCTTGACTTTGAAGCACATTCACTCAAAATGACCAGCATGCTTTATGATTCTTTTAACTCAGTATATTCATTGGGAAAAGTAGATCCTTTTTTTCTATCTTCATCACCTTCTTATCTTGTAACCTCTCTCTTTTCCCCCACTTGCTGTCTGCCCTTGTCTCATTGCTGGTACCTACAGGCTTTTATTGAAAATGAAATAGTGGTGAAGTGTATGTAAGGAAAAAGTTGCTGCTTGATTCTTGAGCATGAGCTAGAGGACATGTGCTGCCGCTATGTATTTATAAGCTTGACTATAATTTCACCACCACCATCACATCAGTCTGTATTATTGACACAATCCAGGATGTTTGTGGATTCATATTGCAGATGCCTCATGCTAATCAAACATTTATGTGTCACAGCAGAAATCGAGTTTCATTAGGCTAGGTGAAGGATTTCCAATTTTCAACTCCCTAGTTTCAGTGACTGTAGCCAGGTATTCTTGTTCTTCTGCTCTTGTAGCCAATCTGCCCCAATGTTGGACATCTTAAGGTGCATTAAAACACGCTTTTCTGCTCAATTACATTGTAAAAAGTAGTCATTTAAGATAGTGTAGCCTTCTGGTCAGCTCTATCCAGTGTGGTGATTTTATTTAGATATCCCTCATGAGTACAGGCATCTACCGAATTTCTGTTCACATTATTGCACAGTTCTGGGAAAATTCTAGAGACAAACTCTAGAAATTCAGAAGTTTCACATAGTCGAAAAAACACTGAGGTCTTTTTTTTCCCCATTGGGATATTTGATGTGAACATTAACAGAAACCCTTATTTATTGCACATTTTATCATTTTGTCATTACTGTCACAGGAGGTAATTCATCTCCAACAGCTGAACAGTGTCAAACAGGTGACTTCAGGTCTTGGTGTCCACATGACCAACTGTCAGATTGCACACAAAATGTAAGTAATTAGGCACTTGGATCTTATCAGTCATGACAGTGAGGCAGATTAAATGCTCTGGAGCCTTGCTAATTATCAGTTTGCAAGTGTCAGGCTTGGAAGAAAAGGTAAACATGGTAATGAAGGTGGCACGTGGGTTTGGCATGAAAAGATATGCAAATAATTTGCACATTGAAATAGTCACGGGAAAAATATGCCAAAAATATTTTGTAATGTTTATCGTAATGTTTTTTGTTTGTTTGTTTTTTTCTTTTTTTTAATTCTGCACATATCTTTACCTGTCCAGGGTTTTTGGAGGTTATAATTTGGGCCTGAAAGCAAAGCGGAAGATGACTTAATAAAACAAAGTGGTGCACTTAGAGCATCAACACTAAAACACTCTTCTGCCCCTCTGTTTTTCACGCCAGCCAACACATTACCTTACCCCCTGGAGATGTGTTCCCCTCTGTGTGTTTGTATGTGTTTGTGTTTGTGTGTGTGTGTGTGTGTGTGTGTGTGTGTGTGTGTGTGTGTGTGTGTGTGTGTGTGTTTGGAGGTACATAGCGCATTAATCCATCTGAGCAGGTTTGCTGTGAGCTCCCACTACTGTCTTTTCTTATCTATCATATACCCAGCTTTAAGGTCATATCTGTCAGCTCAAGGGCTCTTTTATCCACATTTAATACACACAGGGAACAGTACAATCACTCCCTTGTGCCCATTTAATAATACAATGAACATTTCATTGAAACTTGTCTATAAGAACAAAATTTGCAAATGTACCATGACAGGGTATTAGTGTAATACAAACTGCTGCAGAATGCTGAAAGAATTATTTTTTTATTCTGCATTTGTATTAGGGTTTTATTTTAGCTATCAACTACTGTAATCAAGAGCACTCGTGTTGTGCTGGGATTTCGAGCACACGTGCCTAGTCTCTGTGACAAGCTGACACAGTTGGCTTTCAGCTCGGGTACAGAAGGCTGCTGTCTTTGATGGATCTTTCTCGCATGTTCCATTTCCAGTCGATCCATAACTAACGCGTCAAAGCCACGTTCACACATATGGACGAAAGTCTGCACGGCAGATGAAACCCGATGCGTCGTCAGCCAGAGGAAGTTCCTTCCTCTAATATGATAATACTGTGTTGGGGCCTTGATATGATAATTTTGTGTTGCGTAGTTCTATTGTCTCTTGCCTCTATTTAACCTTCATGCGCTTCGTTTCATTTATGAATACTACAGGTTGCCTGATGCATTTTTTGCATCATAATTATATCCTTGCTACCATTTTTTTTTTTTGTTTGTTTATAATAGTAATAGTACTGGTGATAGTGTATTTGGCCAAAGAGAAGGCAGAATATCATACTGTTCATTTGGTTGTTTTGCAGAGCTAATGATCGTTCCTTACCAAAAACCAAAAAAATTATGAGCATGAAATGCACAAATGTAAATGATTGGAACATGATTGTATTGGGGCTTAAGCCCTCCCATACCTGTCAGCCCACAGATGGAAAAGAGATGGATTGTATCCTTGCTCTCCCTTCTGGTGGGAATTGAAGAATTTGAATTTCATTCTTCATTTCTCTCTCTCTCTCTCTCTCTCTCTCTCTCTCTCTCTCTCTCTCTCTCTGTCTAATGTTATTTAGCATTTCTTTTCATCATAATGTTGCAGACACAAAGGCTTCGGTATGGCATATCTTTCTTCCTCTGCTTCTCTGACTCTGCACAGGTTAACTGCAACGACATGAGAATGAACCTGCATCACCAGTGAATTTACATAACAAAAAAGCATTCACATATTCTTGAAGGATGGAAAAAAATACAGGGAGAGACTCTAATATTTTCATTCGGATCCTTATTTGCATATGAAACGAATCATTATCAAGAGGACCAAACCTTTTTTTTTTTTTTTTTTTTTTGCAACTGAGACGTCTGCCATCGTATAAAAAATAAAATCCTACACAGGCTCGAAGCAAACTTAAAAGATTACATATTATATTTGACAGGTGGCATGGGGCTATAGTGGGTAGTGTTGCTATCTCTCAGCTCCACAGACTCCAGTTTAGTCCTCAGCTCAGATTACAGTTTGCTTGGATTTGTGCATGTTCCTCAAGCTGCATCCACATTAATGTGAATAAATAGCCTTGACTTGCTATAGTCCACCAAAAATTAAGCATTTTGAAAACCTTTCCCAAGTGGATAAATGTTTTATTTGATAGAGACTGAGAAAATGGAAATGATTAGGTATTTTTGGTCATGTAATATGGTCATTCACCCATTCAACTTAATGCATGCATGTGCAGTATCTATCTTTAAGTGACAAACTATCTTCAAGCGACGACTAAAGACCAACCTCTTCCTGAAACATTTAAATTAGCACTTTCCAAGTTTGTAGAATTCAAGAGTTATATTTATATTAAGTTTGTAATCTGGCGTAACAGTGTAGATTTATTCATTACTAGAGACTTAAAGCACTTTTGTACGTTGCTCCGGATAAGGACATCTGCTAAATGCCGCAAATGTAAATGTAAATGCAGTATAGAGGTGGAGGCATTTTTACACATTTTTGTGTGGACAAGCAATATTTGGAAAAGGTTTTACGTGAGTTTAGGTTTTCCAGTGTCCTCTTAATGCCCAAACAAATACAAATAGGTCGCACACAGGATCCCAGATTTGTATTATTTTTCCCAGAATAAAGCACTTACCAAAGATGAGTGAGTTGTATTTCTCATTATGTAGTAATGATAGTCTGAAATCACATCATGACCTGTCTAATGCAATGCTGGTAAATTCTGGTGGTGCAGGCGTGTTAGAATTTTGATGCATGTCCTGTAGACCTAATTCACCATAATTCACCATGCAGAATTCACACATACATAGTGGAATTTCATTCCAGATGGCAGAAACAGTATGATTTATTTTGTGTATTCCTAAAATGGGTATAAGATGTGCAACTATACAACCACTCAACTACACTACCACATCACATCCTCGCTCTTTTTCTCTGTATATCTACTTATTTATTTATTTATTTATTCATTCATTTATTTATTTATCTTTTATCTTTAATGTAAATATAGTATACATTGTACTGTTTGTGCTGCTGTAAAACATGAATTTATCCCTGGAAATGTTTCATGTATTAAATGCATATGGGGGGGGGTGCTCTAATCCAAGCACTTGTCCTTGGTGTTCTTCAGGTTGAGGGCTCGAATTTGCCCCCGGGTAACATATTCTTGTTGACAACTTCCCAATAAAGGGCAACATTGCTATAACCTTGAGTGCAATTCCACGCTGTATGACTTTGCAGTCAAAGAATAAAGGAAGCAATTCCGGCTTGCAATTTCTTCTGACTTAGCTCGTCCACGCTTTGCATTCCTTTTTCCATTATGTGATAATAACCAGAGTGTAAAAAAGAAACTTTTTCAGTATAATCCCCCTATGAAGAAAGAGAAATAGTTTGAACAGTGGGGTCCGGCTTTCATAACACCTGCATAAAGTTGACTAATAGGGTTCTTATATGTATGTGTGTGTGGTGTTTTTTCAGTAAGTTGGTATTTTTTTAATGAACAATAAAAGTAAAGAAGGTTCATTGCTTCTTTCTTATAATGATAAACTGCATCACATGACAGTGCCTTCTGGGTAAGTTCTGCTCCTAAGATCTTATTGTCTCACTACCTCAGCTCTCTCAGGGCTCATCAAATACAATTCCCATAAGCTGATAAACTAGTGGACTGACCCTTAAGGTGCTGAGGATTTTCCCAAAGGAGACGTACTGAAAACAGAAAAAAAACAGTCTTTGTTAAAACACGGCAGTGCAGTGGACTGAATTACTTTTTTTCCCTCTCCCCTCACTGTTAGGATCACTTACAGTCTTGTGAAGAGAAGTCAGAACGTGCTCGGGGAAATAAAAGTAATATTGGGTTGGTAATGACCTACATTTTTACCATGTTTTTTTTTTATTTTTTCCTCCACAGGAAGCCATAATATACTGTACAATATACCACTAATGGTATAGTGTACATAAACCCCTTCACTCCTATTGAAGTGACTATTTAAATACTGGATATTTTTCCTCTCAGGACAACACTACCAGGTCAAAACTTTTGAAAAAGGTTTTCTTTTTATTCTTAGGCATATAAATCAATTCATGTATAGTGTGAAATAATGGTCCAAAAAAAGACTTTTTTTGATATTATAGATTTCCAGCCATGTCTAAGCTTAGCAAAGGAAGTAGAACAGCGGTCGATGCATCACCACAGGGGGTCAGGTATTCAGAAATTCTCTTCAGTTGTAGGTGGAGAGCAAGATGCAGCTTTGAATCCACCAACACTAGAGCAGAATCTGGGCTATTTTAGAGACACATTTACCCCATACATAAAAGTCTAAACCATTTGGATTACATAGTTTAAGCTCTTCTTACAAATAGATAGATAGAGAGAACTTTATTGCCTAGTACAGGTTTTTAGCAACAAAATGCAGTTTAGCATTTACCAGTCCAAATAGTAGTATAGCGCAAATGAACAAATTAAAGATGGATATGCAACTATGGGGTTGTGGGAACACATATGAATGAATATATATACATATATTATCATGTATGTCTAAAATAAATATATGTATGTATATACAATAAATGTAAGATATATGCACATTGTATATACAATATTATCCAATGTAATACTCAGGGTATATCCAGAGATTGTACAGATACATTATGATAAGATGATTATTTACAATTATTTATAGAGAAAATACAGAAAGCATAATATAAAATATAATTATATAATTCCGTTTGGGTTTCATGCTCTGTTGTGTCATATAGCATGTTACAATGGGTGTATAGTAGGCATACATTGCTTGGAAATATCCATATAATAATAATGATTAAAACTCTATTGATCAATTGTGTTTTCTTCGCTATACTAACTTCTCTCAAACAGAAGGCCTATTTAATCAAACTGACTTTGAATAGATTTGTTCCTATCGTGTTCTAATGAGCATTTGCACATGTAAAGAATTGAAAAAGAATGTTTAAAAAAATGTTGTGCTTCTGAATATGTTGAAATATCCTCATACAAGACTAATTCAGATTCATATAAGTTTCAAAAAAGGGTACTATACTGAAAAATACTGATTATGTTCTCACATAAATTATACACTCAAATTTAATCCTGTCGTTTTATATTAATGGCATTAAATATGAGAATTTGAAAGACAAGACAACCCAAATCCAATTGAAAATGAGAAAAGGAAAACCTGGTTCTTTAATAAACTAGAAATTGCATATAAAAAGAGGGCAGGGTGGTCTTTGCCTAAGTAAGCTGTAAGCCATGCTAATGCAAATGTCAGATTTGATATTACTGGAGAAGTTTTTGAGTAAATGGATGTTCCAGTATAGATTTCTTCCAGAGGATAAAAGCTTTCTTATAAGTCTCTTCTGTTTGCCATGGAATTTCCTTTTAATGCTGTTTAGCACTTTGGAACCAGTACTAATTTAGCTGACAAAAAGGTACTGTGCCATTCCTGTGCTACTGTATTTTATACTTTTGCAATGTTTCATTCAAGTGAAGACACGATGTTCGCAAGTAAGTGCCTTATTATGTGTCTGTAAAACCAGAGCTTTCTTGCATAAACAGGAGAAATTTAGCCATCAGTTTAATTTACATAGCAAGGCTTATTTTAACCGTTTCACATTTTCACTGATTGCCTTGTATGTTTTCTAATCTTGCAGCTAACTGTTTTTTTGTTCTGTGAAAAATCATAGCCTTTAAAGTCCAGTCATTTTGTACTTTTTTTGTTCTTTGCCTTATATGAAGCTTTGTGGTGATCACTTAATATAAATCAACTGTACTTCAAAGTTGGCCCATAATTTACATGTGATTAATCTGCAAAAGCACATGAATTAGAAGGAAATCTGTGTTTCTTAAACAAGACAGATTTTTTTATTTTGGCTTGAGATTGTATAAATTTGTTCAATTAAACAATTACTTTTTATGTATTAGTATAATTTACAAATCTTGAATATCTCAGTAGTATCATTTACAATAACTAAAAAAAAATATATCATTTATTTTTGGTAAGCTTTTTACTATGGAAATTTGTTTCTAATTTCATTTCATTTCAACTCACTTCAGTTTTTATTTATAAAGGGCTTTTAACAATAAACATTGTCCCAAAGCAGCTTTCCTGAATGAACTTTTACATTTAAAAATCAGTCCATATTTTATACCTTATGAGTTACGAGCGAACAAGTGGCAAGTTAAAACATCCTAAAATAGTATGAGGAAGAAACCTTGAGAGGAACCAGACTCAGAAGGGAACCCATATTTATCTGAGAGACACTGAATGTTTGTTCACTATAGTTGCATCATTGTTGAGGTTATCAGCTTTTCACTAATGAATACTTGCAAAATGCAAAACTGTTCATGGCAACTGTTCATGGCAACTGTTGTCCTAATCCATTGAAGCAAACTGTGTATATTAATTACTGTCCAAATCCATTTTCATGGTTCTTAAGTTTAACTCTGCTCAGTAACTTTATGGATCTTTAACCTGTTGTGGAACATATTCAGTAGAAGGGAATGGTCTCCAATTTTAAAGGAACTTTACAGATGTGGGGTATCAGGCAGATCTAAAAAGAAAAAAGGGACATCATCATACCTCAAGATCATGTTTAACACAAAGAAGGGAAATTACCGTAATTTGATTTTGATAAATTTTCTATAAAATAAATGGTATAATCTTGATCATTTCTGAAATTTTAGGCTGTCTGGAAAACAAGAGACTGTAATTCAATAAATGATATTAAACTGCCTTAACTGAAGTCAGAGCAGATTATTGAAGAAGTGAAAGATATAATAGATATTAAAAAGTAGCAATTGGTGCAATGCAGTTTCAGAATTGTGATTTATTAAAAAGGGTGTATGAGAGATTTCTTCAAGGTGGCCTCTTTTAAAAGGAGGTTTACAGTCAAATGATAGCAATGACAGTTTTTTTTTACATCTTTTCTACGGAGCTCAGCTCTAATGAGTTTAAGGCTTCTTCTCTCTGGACTTTATAATTTACATTAGATATCATTAGTCTAGATTATGGTGTTTAATGGTGTAGGCAATAAGAATCCACCCCTGTAGCAAATGTGCCTTGTATCTATCATAATTTGCTAGCTGTTTTCTCGACTTCGCCTCTTCCCTCCACCCCCACACAGCCTTTTCCTTTCTTTTGCAGGCATAATATTAAACATGACTGCTACTCTTTCTTTTCATAATGTGGTCCTTGGAAATTAATAATATATACACACTAGCAGGAGTGCCAATATCTGCAGTTTTGGCTGTATAGTGATACAGGGGAAAGACAAATCCAGGGACAATTTACCAATAGTGAAAAGCCATTTCACGGAAAGGTAAAGGACTCAAGATGTGAAAGCTGTGAAAGATGTACGAAAACACATTTTTTAGCTTCTGGATGGCTTTGGTCTTGTATATTGATAGATAATATGTGGTTAGTGGAAAAATGGCACAAAATTAATTGTAAAAAGTCCCTTTTCCAATTTTTTTGCTTTTTACTCCCTTTTTTTATTAACCATTGTTTTCCAAACCTAACCTAAGGCTAAGAATATACTTTCCACAATAATGTATTGATTTTCCCCAAATAAAGCAGAGGAAAGTTGGATATCTTTGTGTATCTTAAACTATCCTTTCTCTTCAGCTCTATCGCACTTCCAGGAACAGCGTGACAGACGTGCTGATTAGATTCTAAGCAGCACTTGTCCAGTGTGGGGAGCATTTCATTTTAATTTAAATCGATTTGGTGTGTGACAAAGAGAGCCAGATATAATAGATAGACAAGAAACTGGATGAGCAGCACACAGCTTCCGAATTTTTTGTAATAGTGCTGGTGTCAAATTTATAACTGTGATCTCTGATGGGAATTTTAGTTTGGGCCTTTTAACTAGTCATTATCAGCCATACACACAACACACACACACACACACACACACACACACACACACACACACACACACACACACACACACACACGTCATATCCACAAACTGGCTTTTTCCCAAGTAAAAGCACATCAGATTTTTAAGTATGCACTTTCTGTCTCTGTTTCCTTTTGCACATTGTTCTCCTTTGTCGCCTCCATTTCCTCTTTTTTTGTTCTCTCTCTATTGGTTTCTTGCATCTCTGTTTTTTAGCCAAGCGTGGCCACGCAACACTCATTGCCTTCTCTGATGAGAGGATATAACGTGAGTAGATGTGCACTGGTGAGAGAGAGGGGAAAAAAAGCTTTCCTGTCCTTCCTCATTGTAGTCTCATGAAATAAGCGGTAACAAATAGAGGCAGAGGATGTGTGTCCTGAGGTATCATTCAGAATCAAATAGCACACAATTGGCAAACCTATTAGCACTCATCTGTAATTGAATTGGCCCAGACCAATTGAAGCAACAGTTCCGTTTATTGAGTTGTATGTGTAGGTGAATGTGTTCAGCACATTTCCACAGATTCTCTTATAGCGCCTTTTTTTTTCTATTCCTCTTCCACACTCTCTCTTTCTCTCTCCCTCTCCCCCTCTCTATTACTCTCCCTCAGGCCTAACAGGTACAAATATCAATAGCATTGTCTGCGTAGGGGGATACAGAGGTGTGATAGGATAATGTCTAAGCGGCATTCCCACACATTGTCAGTCATGCCCACACTCATATTTATGAGCAGTCAAGGGGTGCAGGAAATAACCACTTTCCCTATAATCTGTGTCTGGCTACTGTAGAGACTACAGTTCCTAAATAATTTCTTTGTTTTTTTGGTTTTGTTTTGCGTCCAGGAAAATGAGGGATCCTCTAGGATCCCAGATAAATAACAGGAAAAGAAAATTACTGTACATGTGGTTTATTTCACTTTAAATATATGAGAGAATACTGACTGGGTAATTGTAGTGTTTGTTCAAAAAAATTCTAGTCAAAACCTACACAATTATTAAGTGACATCTATAGAAATTAGTTCATTAACAACAGAGACCTTTTTTTTTTTAAATATGATATAAGAATGGTGCCAAAATTCTGGAGTGGACATCAAATCCCAACCACTACATATGTGGTGCAAATAACTAAACAATTTATCTATTTGTCAATGCTTTAACAATTTATCTGTTTCTCATTGCTTGACAATGGAAAGATAAAGATAACCTTCTATAACCAGGGCCCATGAATATACAAGTTAGGCACTGCCGCTACTTACATTTATGTCATATTGGCACTTTTTGTCTCTATTTGCCTTGACACAAGGTTTTGGCATTTTCCATTATCACTCTGAGGCTAACTGGAATGAGCAATGGCTAAGTCAACACTTTCGGGCTTTGTTTGGCAAGGTGCTCATTACATATAGGAGCATATAATAAACAATGCTTAGCACCACTATGCAGTGTAGACCAGCACACCTACGCATCCAATATCATTCTGATATTCTTAGGTATTGAAGCAACAAATCTATAGCTAAACTAATACTTATAAACTGATCCGGCCTGTAAAAAAAATCTACCTTTTCAATTTAATTCACCAATCCATTATTACATAATAATCAATCCTGTATCTTATCACGTTATTCTAGTCAGAGGTGGGAAGTAATAGAGTACAATTACTTCGTTACTGTACTTAAGTAGATTTTTTTGGTATCAGTAATTTATTTCACTATTTATTTTCCTTTTACTCACATCTTTACATTTACTTATAAAATATCTGGACTTTCTACTTCTTACATTTTCACACCAGGCTCGTTACTTTACTTTTAATCTATTTGGTGACATGACCAATATTTTTTCTTTTCATTGTGCACCGTTTTCAGCCAATCAACTTATTTCTTGTCATTGCCGCCTTTTTTAACCTACCACTGGCCATCACTCACCACAGACGTAGGCTAGCCTGCGAAGCTAACAACAAGCAAGGCAAAAGGCAACAAGAAGTACGGTATGGCTGACTTGGATGAGACAAAGGGAGTCAGCGATGTAAACATAACTGTGCTTTCGTTCTATGTGGTGGTTGTTCTGCCTGGATACATTTATTAGGTAACAAAATCAAAAATTATTTTGTATTAAAATATTTATATGATGTAAGATCCAGTTACCAGCACGACACTAAAACAGGTAGTAGTAATTGCTACTTTTTCATCACAGCCCAAACTTCTTTACTTCAACTTTTACCAGAGTCGCTTACATGAGTATCTGTACTTCTGCTTGAGTAAAGGATGTGTGTACTTTTGCCATCTCTGAAAAGAACACTAAAAATGCATTTTGTATACATTCACTAATTCTTTCAGGGTGGAAAATTAGAATAACCAATCCACCTTTGGAGGATGAGAGAACAATAGGGAACCAAAAATAAAGCTCTAAACACATGACAAGAACATGCTAACTCCACACAGAGTAACAGTAAACAGTAAAAGTGATCTGTTCAACGGAGCTATGCAAGTAAAGCATTTTTGTGAAATTCTAAGCTTTTTAATATTATATACATAGGCTATTCTAGATATGTCTTTTGTCTGCAGATGCGGTATTAACGTTAGAATGATCAAATGTTTAGAATCAGGTGACCATAGGGAGTTTGAATGTTAATGTTCAAATAGTGAAATGTTGACCATCTTTGTGGTGGGGTTTTTTTGTTAGCTTCTAGACATAGTGTGTCCTAATTGCTTCACATAGCACCAAATGAATAATTATGTACAGACAGTACAGTCAAGCACTGAAAAACAGTATACAGTGCTTATATATAGTACTGTGCAAAAAAACTTATGTATGTATGTAACCCTAGATGTTTATTTTCTGCATTATTAAGACTATTAAGTAAGTCTTTATTATTAAGTCTGCAGCTGCTATCAGCAATGATTAGACTCAGTGCACTACTTAATCCCACTCCTACACTGCATATATATATATATATATATATATATATATA
Organism: Silurus meridionalis; assembly: GCF_014805685.1. NCBI lineage: Eukaryota > Metazoa > Chordata > Actinopteri > Siluriformes > Siluridae > Silurus > Silurus meridionalis. The sequence continues at coordinate 14,105,012 of NC_060884.1, read as the reverse complement.
TATATATATATATATATATATATATATATAAAGGAGTCTTCCCTTCCCTTAAACTAGGAGACCCAAACCAGCATTAAGCCCCTCTACACAAATCAAGCTCATATTGTTTACGTGGGTTGGAGTGAAAGATCTTGATTGGTCTGCCAAAAAAGCTCTGACCTTAAAACTTTTATTCACCTTTGGGATGAATTAAAATGCCCTCCAGGCCTTGCCATCTATTTTCCTGTAAAAATACTGAACAATTATACCTGAATCTACCTTAAAAAAAAAGTCTTTACACCAAATATTGACTTTGATTATATAAGTTTGCTGCACTTTATAATATTTATATTTATATTTATATGTCGAAACATTTTAAAAACATTCTTATAGAAGATATTGAAGATATTAGTTGTTCTCAAGACTTTTGCACAGTACGATATTTAGCAGATATATCACTCTATACATTGGTGCACTATTAATAGTAAAAAAAAATCTATTTACCACTGAAAAGATATTTAAATCTATTTTTATGAGCGCGCGGATAGAGTTGTGAATAGAGATTGGACCTGCAGGGATAATGTGCAGATGGTGTTAGGGATAACAGAAATGGTCAGGGATGAGGACAGAATTATATTCCCCTTCGGCTCTGTGCTGTGGACCAAGTCATTTTCAATTTTACAAAAGCAAACACCTGGGAGATTCTGCTTGCTAGACTGCAAAGCTTTTGCTATCCTGCAAGATTTTTTATGGCGTAAGAAGTACTGTAGAATTTGCGTAAAAATTTTACTTTATTGTATTTTAAGTACAAACTTCATAACATCTATCAGATAAATGTATCCAGATTGACTTCCAGTGCTGTCGAAATCATGTACTCATTCTGGTAATAATCGCTCGGGGTATGAAAACACCATCACGCTAATACTTTATTAGAGAACAGTTAGTATTATAAGCAAAGTCCAGCATCCAGAACAATTTCATCCGAACTTAAAATTAACCCATTGTTTGGTTCTATGTCTAATAAGTTAATACATTATTTGTTACTGTGAAGATTTTGATATGGTAGACAATAGAGGGCACTGCAGACAAATCCATCTCATCATTTATCTTATTTATCTGAGACTTAGTGCTAGTAAAATGGTTTATCTGATGCATAACGTATACTATATGTCATATTAGTGACAGTCCTTTTAATTAGCAAACCGATTATTTGAATTCTGCTTTTTGTATATGTGTGTGTGTGTGTGTGTGTGTGTGTGTGTGTGTGTGTGTGTGTGTGCAGATAAGAACAAACGTCACTGGGCTGGAAAAGGCCAGTCTGGCAGTCCTGAACCCAACAGTGTGTAAAAAGACAGCATGCTGTTTCTCAGAATGGACAGGGAGACAGATAACTGAAGAAGGGAGATGGGAATGAACGGACGCATGAACGAATCAGAATTGATAACACACCTTAAGGACACTTTAATGGAATCTAAGTTGTAATTGATAGCTTTACAGATTGAATTCAGCTTTTTTGGCAGCCAAACAGGACCAGATATTATTCCCATAAGGATAAATGAGGATTCGGCTCCTTTACTGTGAATATTCGCATATATTCTTCAGATGATTTCCTTTGATTTCTGCCTGTGTCTCCTGTCCAAGATGTCTGGATGTGATGTATTTTCACTCTGGAACCAAGCAGCGGATTTGATAGGTGGTGTTAAACCTACGTCCTTCCTTTCCTTCCCTTACAAGAACCAGATAATCACTTCTCATTTAAAACATGGTAACGGGGTAGTGGAGCATTTTAACGGTCCACCATAACATGATTATAAACTACAGGTAGCAATGGAACATGCAGACATGTCTCTGGTTGTCGCAGGCCTAAATTATCTGGTGGGAGTCACTGAGTTTATCCACCTCCACTGCTGTCAGCTTTCATTCATTATTGTTCCTTCTTTTGGCAGGAGGTGTGTGTGTGTGTGTGAGAGAGAGAGAAAGTCAGAGGTCCAGAGACATGAGTAAAGCCTAAAAAAAGGTAGAGGACAAACCATGCAGAAAGGATGTAAGACAACTTTGAGATGCAGAGAGATGGAGAGAGGAGCAGGAAAAGAATGGAGGGGGGGTGATAAAAGATAGGAGTGAACAGGAGAGACAGTGACCCAGAGAGACTGAAGAGGAGGGAAAAAAAAGAAAAGAGAGAGAAAAAAAACGAACCTTCTCTCTGCTTGCCTGCTGCTCGCTATATTGGAGAGGAGTGCTGTTGCCTGGGCAACCAGCGGGACCCACGATTGGTATTTGGAGCAGCGCGCCGGTGGAATAGCTGCGGAGGATTTGATGTTCTGCACTCATCTGGGGTCGACTAATACTTCATGCGTATCACCGCAATCCTTCTCTCAATGGTACTGCCTGCCCCTATTGTACAATCTACAAAACCCCTAGGGGGCACATCCAATCTTCTTTTATCAGTGCTTGCGTGTTCTTCTTGAGCGCCATCGAATGACACATATACAGCCGTCTACATATAGTGGTGTCATTGAATCTGGCTATTAGTAAATTTTGTGCCTGTTCACAGTGCTGGAGACCAGGATGTGAGAAACAGATTTTGCTAAGACAGAAAGGAAGATCCTGGTGCTGTTTTTCTGTTTACAGTTTACAGTTTATTACCGTTCTGTGTGGAATCTAGCCACACATCAGGCTAACCACTCACATCTCCCGAGGCAGTGATAACACAGATAAATAAAAAGACATTTAAAGATACTCATCGATTGCACCATGAGGACAAGAAATTGAAGGGGGGAGGGGGTGACTAAATGGGACAGAGATGCTGTAGATCGTCATAGAACTACTTTACAGTGGCATGCTGTGTTTGTGTTGAAGATGTGACTCAGATTGGATATGTTGCAGTGTGCAGAAACAATGAGTATATTTATATAAGGCTGCTAACAACATCCTTTGCCAGAGATCAAAATGCCAATCTGTGTGTGCATGTGTGTGTATGTATTTCTGAAGATGGATTCTTGATGTTTGTGAGATATGTTTGTGCATATATCCATTTATACACTCATGAAATTGCTGAATAAATTACTGAAATGCATTGTGGCTTTTTATGTTTGGACATTTTATTTAAACAGCAAAGTTGCACATGGCAACGCTATTGAGCTTGGTTTTAGCCACGCAAATTCCTGCCAAGAGAAGCAGGAAAGCTCCATACTCATTTCCACATTTGTTTTCTTCTGTACTGGATCTCATGAACCTGTTAACATGCCTGAGGTGACATTTTATTTTGTTTTGTGTTGTTTTTTACAGGGTGATCATTATGTTTCTACTTCATGTTTATGTAATAGAGATACCATAGTACATGTCCTTATACACTTATAAAGGTGTTGTTCACTCTGGTTTTTCCACCATTTTATTTTTCAGAGTATGTGATGTGTGTGAAATGAGCCCTCAAGCAGGTGGTCTCGTAGCTTAGAGCTTTTCAAGCAAACTTTTCATAATCAGAAGTGAGTGGTTGATTGCAACCTTAATAGCTGCACCAGGGAAGCTCATACATGTAATTACTAATGAAAATGAAAGATTTAGCAGCTATAATTCAAATTTAAGTGATTCTTGCTTCATGTTTTTAGCAGATTTTGAAGGAATTCATATATATTACACATATATATGTTTTAGTTTGAAATCGTCCCAGCTTTGGAAACTTTTCGCCATTTTCTTTGGCCTGAATCTTCTTTTTGCCCCTTGGCTGTTTTCTCCCAGTTCCTCTTTTTCATTTTGCAGTCTTCTGTGTTACCTGTCCAGAGCACTAAAATGTTTAGTGGGTGGTGCGTCAGTAATAATGGTCCGTGGGAAACAAAGTGCTCCGTGTGTATTTTAATGAACTAAATAAAGCATGGATACATTTTTTTTATCAAATTACTTGAGTTACTTAAGGAATCGTTACAGCCCTACATTCTAATATTATGGTCAGGTGAATACAAACTTGTGTCCATATAGTGTATTTGCCTTGGTTATATGTGTATTAGGTGCTCAGTGTTTAAGGCATTGGACTCTGGATAAGAAGATCACAATCCCCAGCACCACCGAGCTGCCACTGCTGGGCCCTTGAGCAGGGCCCTTAAACCTCAAATGGTCAGTTGTAATTTGCTTTGGATAAGAGAAAATGTAAATGTTTTAAACAGAGGCATAAAAATGAAAGTAATGTCATGATTGTGATCTTAAACATCACAACACTTATTTTATTGTTGTTCATTTTCACAAGCCAGTCAAATCAAGACAGGCTTCTCTCCACGAACAGTCAAAACAACTGGTCTCTGGATGACCTTCTCTTCCTCTATTTCATACAACTTGTGGCAACACTACATGGTTAAATGCAGAGTGTTGAGTTTACAAGGTTTCTTTTTGCCATATCTCTGGAGGTAATGTCTCTGGCTGAGATTCCTTATTATGAATCTCAGCAGTCTGTTGGCTGTCGTCAGTAAACGCATAAAGCGTGACTGTTTTCTGATTTCAAGCCATATGTTTAGCAAGCAACAGAATGAATACCCCCAAAATAAATGGCAGTGCAATACAAGTAAGAATACAACAATTAACTCATCTTAGAGGATCTGTGTTTCTGTACTAGTACTAGTGTTTCTAAAATTATACATGCACACCACATTTCGGTAGATTTTTACAACAGCCTTTCTACCATATAAAGTGAAGTTTGTGGAATCCATATTTTTTCATTGGTGAGTATGTACATATGAATATGTTTGTATATTATAATATCTATCATATAACTTATTTCTAGGGATGCACCGAATATTCGGCCACCGAAAATTTTCGGCCGAAAATGACCCAAAAGTGCATTTTCGGTTTTCGGCCGAAAGACTCACCGAAAAAACACGGCCGAAACAGTTTGTTGTGATGACGCAAACAGAAACCGCGGTCTGCACGTGCTTGTCTAAAACAACATGTCTGCGGTGTGGACGTATTTCAGTATATCTGAGAAAGACCCACGGATAGCGATTTGCAAAACATGTAATGCCGAAATTTCATCTGCAAAGACTTTCTCCACGTCGGGTTTAATTTATCACCTGAAATCCAAACATCCCGATCGCTATGCTGAATATGAGAGAAACGCGGCACAGAAAAGGTTTTTGAAAAGGCAGGAAGTTTCCCAGTGATAGTGTTGTATTGTTGTATCTTTAAGCAGTTGCACTTGTTCTGAATGCACTTTGTTTTTATGAAAGAACATATTTAATTTTACAACCTTTCAGCAGGCCAGATGTACACATGAGTGCATTTAAGTTAAACATTAAAGTTTGAATTTTAATTTATTTTATCCTGTGCATTGTTGCAATGTGCTATAAATAAATATTTTCATAATTTGTAATTGATTTATTTTTTGAAACTTTTATATTAATTTATGCAATTAAAATGCTTTGATTTTAGTAAGGTTAGTACACAGTCATAGCCATGAATGCAATGGTAATAATAATTGGCATAATTTCTTTCGATGTTTCGGTTTTCGGCCTTGCTTTCCTCTTTTTCGGTTTTTGGTTTCGGCCCAGAATTTTCATTTCGGTGCATCCCTACTTATTTCTTTAGTATTTTTTTTAATGCTTATCAATTGCACTTCTTTCTGTGAGGCTTCCAGCTCTGGTGACTTTCTCGGGCCAGTCAGGCTCTTTCAAACATTCATAGATTTTCCTCCAAGAACAGGTTGTGTCATGACACGAGCCTGCAATGCATCCTACTAGGACACAATGGCACAATTCCAGTAAAAGTATTGCAATATTAAGATATTACATTGCAAAACATTATGAAAATGATTGTGTACTGTTATAATTCATTGTGCTTTTGATATTTTTTGTCTCATGACACTGTCATTTGCTTAAAGTTTAACAGATATACGTAATGTGATGTGGGCTATTGGAGCATAAATACATCAAATATTCAGGATGTTTAAAATCATGTAATGAAATGTAGACATGTTATTAATTCATGAAAGGCCAGTCGGAAATTTCAACTACTGTGGTCTGGTAAGGTAATGCAGCTTGTGCAAAGTATTAGTAATATTTTTCATAGATTTTCCTCCTAGAACATTTTTGGGTTATTTTTAAAAAGCCGGTCTCAGTATCTGTCCACTAATAGGTATTATAGGAAGGTATGTTCATTTAGGTTCGCAATCTTTGTATAATAAAGTGTATCATTTGATTAATTCACCGAACAGCCCTGGCTCTTGAATCCCAGGGATGAACGAAGAATAAGGTCAAAGTACCATTGGACTGATCAAGTACTGTTAACAGACATAGACAGTTCTGAAGACTAATATAAAGAGTAAAATGCACTAGTGTGATGTGAGATTTACTTTACCTCAAGATGAGCAGATGCAAAAAAAAATGTTTGTGTACTGTATAAACTACAATGACAATATTAGGAACTCATGTTTATGATCCAAAACATACTGCCTTAGTATTTACACATTTAACAACATCTACTGGCATTTTAGTGTATTCAGTCGATTTTTTGGTCATTAAGAAACCAGAGACGCCAGAGGAAACCCACCTTGACACGGAAGACCCATGTAGAACTCAAAAGCAGTAACCAGAGTTCAAGATTGAACTTTGGACTCAAATGACATGAGCCTGCCATGCTAAATGCTAGGCCATCATGGTGCAATTCCAGCAAATGAATTGCAACATATTATTAAAATAGATTGTTTTCTGTTGTAATTTATTGTGATATTGATATAAGATTGTCTCATGACACTGTTGTTTGCTTAAAATAAAGCAGTTATATGTTATAGGATCTGGGGTATTGAAGCATAAATGCACTACAGCTTTAAGATATTCAGATATTCAAAATCATTCAAAATGTAGACATGGTAGCATGTATGGAAAACCAGTAGGAATTTCAACTACTGTGGTCTGGTATGGTAATGCAGCTTGTGCAAGGTAATCTGTTATGTGGTGTGTTTACATTGCAACTGAGAAGTATAAGTAAAAAAATTTGATTCTTCTTTAATTAGCAATTAGCCCTTGTACCGATTATATAAAGCATCAAAACAACATAGCTATGTATAATTTGGGGCTGCTTAAAATGAGTCAGCTTGTTATAATTTACATTGATTTAGCTGGAAATCTAATGTGTCATAAGAATATATTAACAGTAAACTCTTCAGCATATCTGAACTGATTATTCTAAAGAAGATAAATGATGATAATGAGAAAAGATCATGTTAGCTATTGGCACATGACAGTTATTTACACAGCAGCATGATAGGAAAAAAACACTTTATCGTTTTTTTCCTCTAATTACCAGCAGGACCTTCTCATTTCTCATGCAACCATGGCACCAAACCAGAATGACTTGCGTCCAGCTCTCTCAAGCATAACTGATGCTTGCATCAGTTTCCATTGCTCCAGCTCTAACTGTTAGACTTGGCTGATAAGACTCATATGAGACGCTAATGTTAGAGCATTAAAAGTGACTCTGGAAAACAACATGGCTGCTCACCTGGAGCCCACCGTTACTTTGTGATAAATGAGTTCAATTAAATTTGTTTTTAATTATCAGTCATGTTCTCTAATGTTTATCCTTTACCTGCACAGCATCCTGGCACATGCAGATGGTTAGGGGCATATGTTAATACACACCCACTTTCTTTTTCTTCATGCATGCAATTGACTTAACGATAAGCACGCTAAACATGCACATACAGTGGGAGACACTGCTGCAAGCATATCTAATATTTGCAGGAGAGCTTCAAAGCCTTATTGAGCATTGTGCTGAGACCTCTGCTTATTATCAGCCTGGGCAAGCCACAGGGGATCATATTTAGACTCTTTGATTGCTGTTTTATAATTAGATATTCAAAAAGCATGCACAAACATGTAGTCATACTTAATCTAGATAATCAGAAGGATAATACTGTCTTATGCCCAATTTAGAAATTCCTTCAGCATGGATGCAGGAAAATATATTTATTTAAAAAAAAATAAAATAAAAAGGCTGACAATTGGAATAAAAATAACTACTGGGAAAAAAAATAAAATAAATGTTAAAATAACAGGGGGAAAAAAATCAGAAAGCAAAAAAATAAGCTTGATAAAAAACCAGAATATGAAACACAGATAATAAGGCTTGGTAAGTCAGGCAGGGTTACATCACATTCGACTGAATGTCCAGAGTGTGTATTTATAGTAGGGTGTGCGATAAGAATCAAGTGAGTTCAATCAGAAGTCAGCCGAGCAGAACCTGATCGTGATTGTGATCATGCAAGCTTATGCTATGTCCTAATTCCCCTACTATACCTCCCAAATTGTATTCGAGAGCAGAATTTGTGTGTCCCTAACCATAGTATGAAATTAATATCCAAACGGTTTTTAACAGATTTTTTGTGTATTTTAAGTTTTATGACTTAAAGGTTTAGGTAATGGTAAATTAAATTATATATGTTATGCTTCTGTTAGCTACACAGAATTATCATTTTATTAGGAATATACACCATATGTAGATTCAGTTTGCAGGTGAAAAATGAATGTCTGTGTTCCCATGTCTTAGCATCAGTGTACCTTATCAGTCATCCTGTACTTGAGTAAAAGTACAAGTACCCTGCTTAATTATTACTTCTATAAAAGGTAAAAAAAAAAAAAAGGACTTCTTCTGAGTAAAATTACAAAAATACTTAAAACATTCACATAAGTACAGTAACAAAGTTAAAACTACTTTTTTTTTATTATAAACTGTTTCCTCATTCAGCAGTGATGTTGATGTGTTTCATCATCATGCTGCCATCCATACTACCACGTTAGTGTCATTATTGTATCATCCAAAAAACATCTGTTCAGGAGATGATGTGCAGTCAATAATTATATAGCTATATTTTTACCATAAGTGTCCACTACGATCTCGTTGACTCTCGTCATTTTGTCTCTGGCCTGTCTTTCTCTGCTTTTTGATAAAAATGGCATAGAAATGAAAGGGGCAAGACATTTTAGTAGCATGTTAAAGGCAAATCTTTAAAGAGACATCATGGTATTTGAGGTTTGCTCAAAATTGCATTCTCACATTCTTAATCCTCATGTTCTCCAGAGTCAAATGCTTATTTGGCTATAACCGTACGCTATCTGAATGTCAGATCTTCCTTTAAAGCTATTTCAAACTACAGTTGAGAGGACACTATTCATTCTGGAGCATGATGACACCAAAGGTTTAATGGCAGAATTAAGTATTATAAATATAAAATGCACACAAACTTTTAACACTTTCCTGTTGTATTTTATCTCATATTGTGAGTGCAAAAAAAAATAAACACGAAGAGATTCTGCTGCATAAAATGTGTTTTTGGCAGCCAGTATAGACCACATGCCAGAAGAACCTAGCAGGGAGAAGCAAATAAAAAACCTCACTCTATTTGATAGAGCACTTCTGTTTATTTCCTGGCAATTCATTTGGTATTCAGGATTTATAATTGTTGCAGGAGCACTCCAGTGAGCCGTATTAGATTAATGGCCACATTTGCTTCATGACTCGAGCAAGACAAATATCTGTAATTGCAACGCTGCCTGCCTAGATGTGCAGAAATGTCATCTACCTGAAGTGCAGTTCTTCTCAAAGCTTGACACAGCTGCAGCCATGTCATTCATACCAACGTTTTATGGAAATCTTTAACATGTAAATTGCTCATGTCACAACCTGCACTCACCCATAACTTAAGAAACTAAAGTTCATGTGCTTAAGGAAGCTGGAGTCTTTTGTTTATATCACCTTCAGATTCTGCTTTGTAAAAAAAATGCAAATGTGACAAAAAAGGTGAAAAAAAGAGAGTTAAAGGGAAATGAAATGAAATACTGCCCTCATTAGACATTACTTCGGGGATTAGTGACTGCATTTATGTGCTTTGTTGTGAGTTTGTCATCAGACGGAAAGAAAGCCAAGGAGCCTTGAATCGTTCTCTTTCATTTGTTTACAATCCTATTACTGTGGCCGACGTCTCCTCGGCTTTCATTATCAGATTAGCTAGTGACAAAAACACAGTTTAGAATTAGGTTTGAGGGTAGGAAAAAACATATATAGACGCAGCTGGTATGGAATAATTGTGTGGTCTCATCTTTGTAAGGTTTAAATCAAAAGATTTCATTGCATTATCCTGGAAAGTGATGTGACCTGTCTGGAGTCTATTCTGAGAAAAACTGGACATGAGGTATAATCTACACTGGATGGGTGACCATGAGCACAATGGCAATTTAGAGTCACCAGTTTACTGGAATTTATTTGGGGGGGGGGTGTGGAAAACACAACAAAACCCAGGTGGATTGCCTGGGCTCAGGGTCGAAGCCTGAACTTGTGTCATTTTTCAGACCTCACGTTGGTGGATGTTACTATTGTAGTTGTTCTCTGTTTTCTGTGCTTGGGTGTATATTACCGTATTTTCCGATCTATAAGACGCTACTTTTTTCCCACACTTTGAACCCCACGGCTTAAACAATGAAGGGGCTAATTTATGGATTTTTCCTGGGTTTTTTCCGGTTTCACAAACTTCAAGCCAAAAAACTGAGCGACATAACATTAGACCAATGAAATTTTCGAATAGAAAAGAAAACCTCACCTGTGTTCTGAGCTGCAGGGCATCGGAAGAAAAAACTTCCGTCGGTGGTGATTTTTAAACGCACAACGATGCCAAAAGAAAAACTCCCGAGAGAAATAGTTGTGAAAGGAAGGAGGAAGACAGTGAACAATGACTTTCTTGGTAGGCTACTGTTTAGATACAAGCCGTTGTAGTGCGTTGAGTCTGGGTGAAGGGAGAGCTCGCTAACTCCAGTTGCAACAGAAATCATATAAGCACAGACAGGTTTCCAAAACTCATGCTTTTTTATTTTTCTTGGCAACAGCGTTACGGGTTAGTCAAAGAATCTTAGAAATGAGCATCAGAAAATAATAAGGACATATTCCTCGGTCTTGCACACATGCAGTAATACCGGAAAAAAATGCGGCGGCATGCTATTCCCAAAATACCACTCTGCTCTTAAAGGAGCCACAACATATTTCACCCGTTACACCGTGTAACAGACACTGTCTTTCGTTAAAGCCTGTGTAAAGTTCATTCGTTTCAGTGTAGACGGCTTATAGACAGGTGCGGCTTATTTATGTTCAAAATAAAAATCTTTGTCGGCTTATATATGGGTGCGCTTAATAGTCCGGAAATTACGGTAGCCTAAATTAGGCTTTCTGTTTTTCAAGCTAAGCACTCAATGCTTACAATTCCCTACTTACTTAATAATTCATGTATAAAAAATATTTTATGATTATCTGCCTAAGCATGTTACACTGTATTCAACATTAATTCTCCAGGGCCCTTATAAACACATCTATTATTTGTGTACCAACTGCTTAACTTTCACATTAGCACATTTCACTGCTGCAGTCTACTTAGATGGCATTAAGGGAGAAAATGTTTTTTAAATATGGTTTCATCTTTTCCTTAATAGCCTCTTAATATATTATTAATAACAATTTGTTATGAGTATGTGAGATTTTATGAAAGACATAGATGTATTGCTTAGTATGAACATTTGAATACTTCTTCAGATACAAATAAAATAAATACCAAATATCATAATCCTAATAATGCTTTATTAGCTTAGTATGTAGTAGTAGTAAGTGTTTTTTTTAGCACCATCCAGAGACGGATAAAGTAACTCTCAATTTGACAAATGAATTGCGAAATTGCTGAAACACAATTCTAAGCTGAAGTTACAACATATGATGCACAGAGCCATCAGCAAAACTCATCACTGTGTGAACGCAAGCTTATCTGGTTACCTCCTCTACATCGGCGTAATTTAATAGAGCAATTTGCGCGTCTTTAATCTCATTATCTGCAGCCCATAAGCAAGAGTGAAGGAGGTCTGTGCTGCTCAGATTATCTAAAAAATTATCCACTGGGCTGACTGTTATCACTGATGACCAGCGCAGGTGTCGATCGATCGCCTCTATGTGATGTGGGTGATTGTCCACTGCTCACAGATAACAGATGGCTGGCAGGAGTTATTTAGTGTTTGGATTCGATTGATTGAGAGGAACGAAAGTCCCAGAGTTGAGCTGAGAATGTTGCTCTTGTGGTTTGAGTTCTTATGGTTAATTATAAAACCACAAGATAAAAGCTTACCAGGGAGGCTGCCAAGAGACCTATGGCTCTCTTGAGGCCTACGACCCTAAAAGCTGCAGGAATATTTGACAAGTACTGATTACATTGTGTACTGTATGTGACAACAATCTCATATCCTTAATGCTGGGGCCATGGGGTGGAGATTTTCTGCATCCAAAAAAAAAATGCATCCAAACTCAACTAAATGATCACAAACCAGGTGGCAAAGTGTAATTTGGCATGATAAAAAAGGACATTACTAAAAGGGCACAATAACAAGGTGAAGCACGATGGTGGCAGCCTCATTTTAGTCTTTTAGTTAGAAGAAGAGAAAAAAAAATTATACCTTTTAGCTCGTCAATGCTGGTTAAAGAACACAAATGTATACTTTTTCCTATAAAATATTTAGAGTTTATGAACAAATGTGTACATATACAGTGTACATTAGAGGGGGGGATTGGCAATCCTGCCATTTTAACTGGAGTGTGTAGACTTTTTATATCCTTTACAATGTTTAAATACCCTCCCAAATACACAGCGCAAATTAGACACCATCAAATGTATTTTCTGTTTGTCTTCCATCTCATTCATTCTCATCTCCCTCCTTAGACTAATTTCTACCAAGCGTCTAGTTGTCCAACACTGTCCAATGTGACATATTTGTGTAAATATTTTTTTGCCTTTTGGTATAAGAATAGTTTGGTGAAATTGCTACAATCTCTTAGTCACCTTTTCCCTGTTTACCCCATTCTCTTTTTCAAAACGAGCCATTTTAGTGAGGTAATTTCCGTCCCCAATGCACTTTTGTGACAACAGCAATACAGCTCTGCAACTCCTACACTGCTGAAAAGCTATAGTGAAATTGCCCAAATGTGTTTCATTGAGGAACACACTGTAAACATGGCCATTTTGATGTTAAAAAGGTAATGTGTTTTGTATCCTGAGCTGTGGACTAGTTGCGAATGGTTTAGTGAAAAGAAATGTCACCGCAGGAGATAATGACATTTTATATTTTGGGCTAATGGGCAAGCCTGCGCAAAAATGTCTGTAAAAGATGAACATGCATACACATTGGATGCTTAGAAACAATTGTATGCAAAAACATGAAACATTATATATACATTATATTACATACAGTGGTCCAGATATTCACAGTAGAGTTAAGCAGATGTGCAGAGTCTTGAAAAAGGTCAACTTTATCTCTAATATCTATGGGCTTAAGTGTTCTGACAACGAAACAAATGCATGTCTTAGTTCATCTTTATTCTGACTTTGTAGTGAAATGCTTTTTACAATGTCAAAAACGATTTTGGAGACACCATGCAAATTAACATGATTATCACAATTGCATAAAACTCAGCTTTAGCATAATGTCAATGTTAAACACGTTTATTGAAATTTACTCGGTTTTAGGCTGCCGTTTGGTGTGATTTTTTTGGGAACATTTTGGCCGAGAAATGTGATTTGCTTTACGTGAAATTTCAATCACAACACACAAGAAAACCCTGGCAACCCAATCCGGTAGGTGATCATGACCGAGCCACTCAAAAATTCAGTTACAGCACTCAATTTCTAATTCATGTCTGAATACAAGTAACTTTTCCTATGCATTTATGTATATATATTTTATACATAAATAACTTTGCTGAAAAAAAGACTGATACTTGGCATGACTGACAAATCTATGGCAAGGTAGACTGTTCTAAACAAATCTGAATGAGTCTGAATAAATCTTTTAATTGTTCTATTCTATATATATTTTTAATGAATAACAAAGCAAGTAACTTTGCACTTCACTTCATATTCGAAGTGTGAATACCTCAAACAGCTGCCTCAGTCTTGCAAGAATGAATTAGCCAGGAGGGCTTGTTTCATCACATGCTTGAGCATTTGATAAGGACCAAATGCTTCTCTTCTTCTGGTTCTCTATACCGTGTTCTCACAGCACATCACAGATGTAATTCCCTCTTAGATCTGTGATTATAGAGAGTTATTTATTTCGTGGAGTTGAAAGGTTAATAAAAGGCACTGGTTCACAATATTTCCCCAGTACCGATTGCTAACATTTCTATCTCTGAATGTGAAATGATGCAGCAAATAAAACAGCATGTTTTCTGTAGCATTTACTTTGGCTGTGCCTTGAATGCATTAGTCAGGGCAGTTCAGGGAGTCAATCAAACTTTCAGCCAACTTTTTCTACAGATATATCAAGCTCGTTATCATTGCTATAGCTTTCAATTGATTACTTACATTGGCGATTTGTTTACTTTGACTTTCTATATATAGTTTGTTTCTATGTACAGCTTGTTTCAGACTTTGAGTAGACTTTTAAGTGTTTAACTATTTTTTTTTTTTAATCCACTAGCTAGTTTACAATCCTACTTGTAGTACTAGGATCAATCATGTGTCTGTGACTGAGATCAATTTATATGACAAAAAAATATATACTTTATGTTTGGGGTTTTCGCTGATAAGAAAATTAGGTTTATTATGTGGTATGTAGTCATGTTGGCAGAATTTGAGGTGTCAGTGTCAAAGTGTGTACCCAAACTCATGCACACTATAAACTTTATGACATAGGAAGCTTTGGAACTGTTTAAGATTAACTCTTTCATTTCATTTCTTTTTTTCTGAGTCAGACAGTGAAGTTATGAGCTTTTGTTCCATGAACAAGTCAAAAATAAGACGGCAGGACTGTCGTATCTTTGGCCAATAAAATATACTCTGATTTATACTTTATTTATTATTAAGTAACAGTTACAGCAGTGTTGTTTCTCACCATTTCTCTTACTGCTGCTTGGTGCACAATATATACAACACCTTCACTGACAAGCTCGAATTGTGTATGGAAAAATTCTGTTTTTATCTCCTCCTGCCTATTTTTTCTTGTTAGCAATATTGGCATTTCTGTCAATATTACCTTTTATCAACTACACGTGCGTAGGGTGCACAGCGGGTCCTGTAAACTCATTCTGTTCTTGCACACATATCCCCCTCTTTTTGACCTTGGGGAAAGAGTTCCATTATGACGGATTAAACCCCAATTCTGTACCAAATACTGGCACTTAATACAAATCTTTTGTATACCCGATTGTAATGTAACCTAATGCACTAGGTGGTAAGTCCTGGCTGGAGGCATGCTTATTGCACATTAGTAAATAATGCATGGTGACAAGGCAGAATGAAAATGTAATGCAACCTAACTACTGAGAGAAAACAATGTGTAGAAGGATTTTGCTTGTGTCCAGACAATCTTGCCTGTGTCTATATCCAAGGAATGTAATGTACTGTATGTATCTGAATATATTATTCAGACAGAACAGGTAATGTGTTCTAAATTAAGACACAGTTACACAGTAATATGGCAAAATCTATTTCTTTATTTTTTTGCTATTTCTTAACATTGCCTTACTGAGCTCTAGAAAAACACAATATGTTCACCATATTTCTGAACAAACAATAAAAAATACATAAAAATAACGTTTTTATTTATTTAGCCTCCAATCCATGTAGCCCATGCATTGTATAGAGGGCAGCACACCTCTGCTGTAGTCTCCAAAACATGTTTTGCATGTTCTCGCCACGTTATTGTGGGTTTCCTCAGGGACCTTAAGTTTCCACCAAGCTGTCTGAATACATGCAGGTAATTGTATTTGCCCAGAGTAAATTGTACTGCCTTACAGTATTTCTGACTACTCTGTTTAGAGTAGTCAATGTGCAGCTTGTGTAGCAGTACAGATTTACTGTCCTCTAAAAATAACTCAACATACAGCCATTATTGTCAAAAACGCTGGCAACAAAAGTGAGTACACCCTCAAGTCAACATGTCAAAATTGTGTCCTAAGTATCAATATTTTGTGTGAGCACTATTGTTATCTAGCACTGCCTTAATACTCCTGGGCATGAAATTCACCAGAGCTGCACAGGTTGTTGATGGGATCCTCTTCCATTCCTCCATAATGACATCACGGAGCTACTGGATGTTGGAACATGGCACTTCTTTACCCTCTGCTTGAGGATGTGCCACAGGTGCTCAATAGGGTTCAGGTCTTTGCCACTCCATCACTTTCATCTCAGCTTCCTTAGCAAGGCAGTTGTCATCTTCGTAGTGTGTTTGGTTTTGTTATCATGTTGAAAAACTGTCATTTGGCCCAGTTTCTCAAGGGAGGGCATCATGTTCTACTTGAGAATATCAGAGTACATGTTGGAATCCATGTTTCTCTCAATGAACTGCAACTACCCAGTACCAGCAGCACTCACGCAGCCCCAGATTATGATTCTACCACCACCATGCTTAATTGTAGGCAAGACACAATGTTCTTGGTACTTTTCACCAGGGCGTCACCACAAATGCTGGACACCGTCTGAGCCAAACAAGTTTATCTTAGTCTCATCAGACCACAGGACATGGTTCCAGTAATTCATTCTCTTGGACAGGTTGTCCTAAGCAAAATGTTTGTTTTGCAGGCTTTCTTGTGAGCCAGCCTCAGTAGAGGTTTCCTTATGGGATGATGGCCCTGCAAACCGACTTGTTGCAGTGTGCAGCATATGATCTGTGCACTGACAAGCAGACTTTCTGCTTCTGCAACCTCTAAAGCAATGCTGACAGCACTCATGTGTTTCCCTTGAGAGTCCTGTTCTGAGTGGAACCCATTTTGGAAACCTCTGTATGACCCTGGTCACTGTACTATAACTCAGTTTGAGGGTGTTACCGAACTTCTTATATCCTAGGCTGTCTTTGTAGAGAGCAACAAGTCTAATTTTCCTGAGAGTTCTTTGCATGAGGTGCCATGTTGAACATCCAGTGTTCAGTATGAGAGAATTGTACTCAAAGCACCAAATTTTAACTGCTCTAATACAAGATACACAAATATGTATGGTCCTGTCAAGAAGACAAAAACATATACACGATGACACATTGCACACTGACTACTCTAAAATATATCCAAGTTTCATTGCTATAGTATTGTCCCTTCAGAAGATATAGTTAAATGGCTGCTGAAATGTGAGTAGTTTATTCACTATTGTGAGATACTGTACATGTAAGTTCCAGAGAAAATTCCAGTCTAGTTCACCCATGTCTGGTTCAAATTTGAATATAGGTAGAAACAGTTGCATTGCATTATGCTTGCAATATATTCAGTGTCTATGTGTTGTTGTCTGAAGGTCAATTGTGTTTAATTGTTCCTTTGTGTTATAGAGAATTGAGGGTCAGTCATTATACATGTTGATCACGCCTATGCAAATCAGAGCTATTTAGAACATCACTTCTTTATTGCTGTTTCTTCTAATGTCCATTTTCTGATAGGAGAAAAGTAGGTCACTATGCAATTTCATTGCCACATATTGGCCTTTTGATGTCAAAAACTCATATCTGCCTTATATGTCTAAATAGAGATGGGTTCTTCTTAATTAACAAATATGATACTGTATATTAATGAATGTCTCTAACATGGAACCAGACTAAATCCTCTGTCAGATGTAGTTTTTTGTTCTCTTAGGCCTTCAGAAGGCACACTCTACCCTGTTACTCGGATGTGTCAAATTTCGAGTGTTAAAAAATACACTGTGCTGCAGTTTCCTGTCATGTCTTCATCGGCATGCTCCTGAAGGTTTTCTGAGGGGAAAAATACATCAGCCTGTATTTCAATAGTTCTGTCAAGAACACTATTTAAGATGTGAGCTCAGCCCACATCTCCCATTCTTTTTTTCCCCTCTAAACAGCCTGCCTCATGAGAGCTTTGCAGATACTGATGGCCTTGCTGTTTAAGTAGGGTGAGAGAGGTGGAGAGAAACAAATATATTGTATAGTTAAAGTAGAATTGAATTGAATAGCTGTTTCATTTTCCCATGGCCTTTTTTCGATAATTTGTCTTCAGATTAGGTTCAACTGGCAGTGCTTTATTCTGCTAAACTCTTTGTCTGCGGCCATTTTGGTTTTTTTTGGTGTTTATTTAATTTTTTTTTACAGTCCATTTTTTTCCTTTGATAAGCCTTGTAATAGTTGCATACTGGCTTGGACTTGCAATGATAATTGAAAAAAGCTATAGAGCAGCTGTTGCTTCGATTGCTTTGTCTGCCTGAATTGCGATGTGATGGATGAGGATTCGACGAGGGGAGCACGGTCTAATCATGTGACTAATTATGTGACACAACAGACTTTGTGTCCTTCCCAGTTGTCCTCACGTGCTATAGCATTACTTCTGAATTACTTCTAAGTTAATTAAGCCACTCAGAATCACTGTGTGTGTTCTTTGGTAGGTGGGGAGCAGGGGAGCATTTGTTATTTTATGCCTTTATTGGGACCAGATGTCCCTAAGAGAGTAGAAACATCTGACATTATGGTGATATTTTGCTGGTACCAGTGGCTAGCTTTGGTGGCAGACAACCTAATCTTTAGGTAAGCATAAGTAGAGGAACAATGGTGTTTGCAAATAACACTGAATAATTGGGTGTGTTTTGTTATTATGCTTGGAATTAATACATAAGACCTGTGACCAACTGACATCATCAAACTGTTGCATTTTTCTATTAATGGTGCTTTTTCTGACTTGTACCAAAATTCAATTCTATTTCAGAATTTGAAATGCTGATAATTCTGGTCTGCTGATTAATTTGGGCAGGCTAAAACATCTCAATTGAAGATTTTGTAGTGTGTAGCTTATCTCTATATTTCTTTGTAAATTCCAATCTGGTCTTAGTGGTTTTGCATCTTGTGGGGGTTGTCTTTACATTTCTGCTCTCGAAATCCTCCCTGTAGAGGTTGTTTGTGATGTAATTAATTGTTGCTTTTTAGATTTTAGATCAGATTATTAATAAGGGGAAATGTCACTTGGAAAATCAATTAGTTTAAACAAAAGTTACAATCTGTTTAACATATATATATATATATGTATATATATATATCAGGTATTAAAGCTGCTATTCTAAGTTATTCTTTTTAATTCATCTTTTGATTTCAAACCAAATGTCTTTAGTGTATATTAAAAATAATGAATCGGTCTTCGATACTTCTATTTTAATACTTTTGACCTGTATAGTTAATGAGTGTGTTCTCTAGCATAGCAGTAATTAGATACATTAATCAATTTTATGGTCCTTACCAGAGATGTCAAAAGTACAACGATCCTTCACTTAAATAGAAGTACAGATATTTATGTTTTAAAAGACTCTAGTGGAATTTGAAGTACTGCCTATGCTTTTTCACTCAAGTTAAAGAAGTTTGGGCTCTGACATGTACTTAAGTAAAAAGTAGCCGTTACTACTACATATTTTAGTGCCATGCTGGTAACTGGACCTCACGTCATATTAATAAATTAATTCAAATGATTTTTACATTTTGTTACCTAATGCATGTATCCAGGCTGAACATCCACCGCATAATCCACAAGCAGAGTAAAGATGATGATCAGGTGATCAGGAATGTCTCTGTTCTCATGTCATGTTTCTCATTCTCATGTCATGTTTACATCATTGACACCTTACGACTGTAAGAAAACATACCTTCGTATTTAACTCATAAATCCAGCAGTGGGAAGGGAATTCACGTCCCTTCGTGTTTTATCTTATGTGCAAATGTATAATTCACCTCATATGGGTTAATTAAGGGTGTTTTGGCAACCAACTTGAAAGAAAATTACATTTTATGACAGTGGCATAAAGGCACATATGAACACTAACTGACAGGACAATTAAGTGCTGTCACACACTCGTTTATAGATCTGATTGAGGGTTGCTAAGATATAATACAGTGATATTTTTATCATGCCTTGGTTAATATCTGTAAAAAAATAAAACACAATGCTGCTATTAAAAAACTATTATTACTTATTTCTTATTTCTTATATATCTTATTTCTTTAATGACCATTAGAATATTTAACTTTTTAAATATATATATATATATATATATATATATATATATATATATATATATATATATATATATACACACTTTAACACAGACTGACCAAACAGATTAAAGAATTAAGGTAAAAATGATGGTTTAGATACAGGTATACACTGTGTTTGTGTATTGCAACTAAACCATTTGTTGCATTAGTGATAATTAGGCCTGGTTGTGTTTCCTTTATTTTATACCTTGATGCCCAAGTAATAAAAGGAGGTTGGGTTGTGCCTTTAATGTATGTAGGTGTACATTTTAAGCATGGCAATCCCCTGCACTACACACATACAATATAGCCCGAAATAATAAGAGGTTATATTGCACCATCCCTGCTCAGTATAAATCAATCTTCACTTATTAAGAAAGTATTCCAACTGTCCATCAGGGAGCATTTCTCATTAAGTGGGATCCTTGAGCAGGTCGATATGGCTGCTGTTTACACTGGCCGGGTCTTTCATGTCACTGTCAGAGACTTTGGTTTCCAGCTATCTTTGTGCTCCTGTTTAAGAATGTAAATCAATTCTTTCTTTAAGGGCTAATGTACATTGTCAGCTGCTGAGTGATGAGGCTTGCCTGAGAAGGTTATATTATTCACTGTTTCAGCTTATAGACAGTAATTATTAGTTAAGCTTATTTGATTCTCTATTGAATGTTGCGTTGTGCCTGCATAGGGATAGGATTACATTGTACGTGCTGAAAAACACTGACTCAGTGAAGCGTATAAAAGTCTGACATCCTCCATCTGACAGAGGCTTCTCTTATCACCCGTAGCGGTTTGCATGTACGTATGTGTGTGTCAAAACAATTCTTCAGTCGCTCAACCATCATAACCCAGCACGTTCCTACTATATCATCCAATCCAACTCTTTTATTTACCTTTGAATGAGTGCGGCCAGTGTGTCCTGCTGTATTTCATTTCCCCTGTCCTGGAGTGTGAGGGAAACCGCAGGGGATTCAGCAATTCTAGAGCAGTGTGGGGTTAAGAGCTTTTCTCAAGGGCATGATAACAGCCATGTGTTTGATAGCTCTAGCCATCAACCCAATGTTGGTGTGATGCTCTGGCACAGGTCCTGCTCTCATAGCACTGTTAAATTGGAGGAAAGGCAGTTTCTGTTTTTGTAGCATTTCAGTATAACATACCTCAGCAACACATATAGTAATTTAAAGTATATTTTGGCACATACTACTATAATTATTATTATTATTATTAATATTATTATTATTATTATTATGTTCATGAAATTATATTTTATGAACAATACTAACACTGCCATGTTATTTTTGATTCATGTTTAATAAAATGTCTGTCTGTCCTAAATTATTTTCTTCAGACCCATTCTTTTCAAAAGAAGCACATGCACGTGCATGTGTCTGTGTAAGCATACAGTATATACACTAAGAATGAACACAATTTCAGATGAACTCTGCCTTTATCAATTCCACCAGACACCACTGAAACCCCCAAAATAGCTCAGTTCTCAGTCTGAGCTACTCGGACCTAAGTTACATGAATGAATGTTGGGTAAAAAAAATGTGAGACATGAAAAAAGAGAGGATTTCTTCAGGATCTCTATCACTTCATATAATATGTGAGTGTATTTTAATACCAACTCTCTTACATGCCACCACCTCAGAGCTGTGTGTGTACACATTATTCTGAGTAAAGACATTTGGGGGCAATAAATATGATCTCTTTAAGGCCAAGGGTATAGCCACATCATGGCTTGACTTTATACAACCATTGTTACAGATGTTTGACTTCCAACTACATAATAAACTGAGAAACTAAGAGTTTAAAATACTTATTTGAACGTCCTGAACTAGCCCATCTGAACCAAAACTACTGAATAAACTTTACCTAAACTGTAGCTTCTAAACTAAATGTACTGAACCAATCCTACTGAACCAACACTATTGAATCCAGAATACAAAAGCAACTATATTGAACTATACTACTTAATAACATTATCGACCAAAAGCTACAATCTTAACCAAAAGTTCTAAAGCTACTATAATATATACTAACATATAATACTACTAAACCACTCTTGCTACATCAAACATACTAAGTTAATGCTACTGAACCAGCATTACCAAACTAACCCTACTAAACTAACCCTACTGAACCAGCATTACCAAAGTAACCCTACTAAATCAACCCTACTAAACTAATGCTAATGAACCAGCATTACCAAACTAATCATACTAAATTAAATCTACTTAACTAAAACTACTGATGTAATCCTACTAAACTAACCTTAATGAACCATTGATCAAATCCTACAGCACCATGTCTGCT
This sequence comes from Silurus meridionalis, assembly GCF_014805685.1. Classification (NCBI taxonomy): domain Eukaryota; kingdom Metazoa; phylum Chordata; class Actinopteri; order Siluriformes; family Siluridae; genus Silurus; species Silurus meridionalis. The sequence continues at coordinate 14,082,714 of NC_060884.1, read as the reverse complement.
GAACTAATCCTACTAAATCAACCCTACTGAGCTAAATTTGCTTTACTATGGCTACTGTACCAATCCCACTGAAAGGAACTGTACTGCAACAATCAATTATACTGAATTAACCCTACCAAACCAACACTAGTGAACTAATTGTAATGAATTAACCCTACCAAATCAACACTACAGATTTAACCATACTAAACCAACACTAATGAACTAACCCTTCTGAACCTAATATACTGAATATGCTTAAGGTTCTGGGTTACTGATCATAAGGTATAAGTTCAAGCCCCAGCATTGTCATGCTGCCACTGTTGGGCCCTTGAGCAAGGCCCCTAACCATCTCTGCTCCATGTATCAGGCTGACCCTGCACTCTGACCCCAGCTTCCTACCAGACTGGGATTTGCAAAAAATAATTTCACTGTGCTGTAATGCATATGTGACACCTTATCAAAGACTAAATAAAATATACAAGATCCTTTCTGTTTATGGGATTTTATTTTCGAGCGAACATGCCTTTGTATGGAGACCTGTCATTTTCTGAGTACAGCAGATTAATGACTCTGGTTGCCACGGCAGCAGTGATGACATTGCTGGATTCATGAGATTAACACAGGTTTGTTTTATTATGTCCTCGATATCAGCCTCTAATGCCATTCTCCCTCTCGATAGATAGATAGATAGATAGATAGATAGATAGATAGATAGATAGATAGATAGATAGATAGATAGATAGATAGATAGATAGATTTCTCAAAGGACATGATAAATGTCACCACAAAGTAAAAACTGCCACATATTCCTTTTTTGCCCTCTTTTGCCATTTAGGACATTTCTATTTGAAGTCTTTACACACATTTAGAAATGAGGCGAGAGAGAGAATGTGTATGTGTGTGTGTGTGGTTCTACAGTGGTTCTCATTTCTCTTGGAGGTGCATCAGGGATTTATGTTTTGAGGTATGCATATGAACACTTTAGAATTTTCGTCTTTTCTTTGAATTTGAATAATGACCAGATCTTATGTTCCACAAGTTTAAACCTAAAAAATACAAAACGAAAATCAGCACCCGCCATGTAGACAGTCAGGAGAAAGAGAGAGCGAGAGACAGAGAGAGAGGTTGGGGTGGGAGGGTGGGAATTTGGTTCTAAACGTACTATCACCTTCTGACTGACATCAGATGAGAAGAGATGAAGAACCTGTCTTCTGCATTGCTCCAGACCTCTCTCCTCCCTCTTTCATGCTCCAATCACCATCCTCTCTCTCTCTCTCTCTCTCTCTCTCTCTCTCTCTCTCTTTCTTGTTCAGTCTCTGAGAAGACTGAACACTATGGTGAAGCCCAAGGAATAATCACATTAACCTTAAGGACCACTGATTTCAATGTTCACTGACTGTAGTCTCGTGAACGTAAAATAGCATATACTGTATATGTCCAGCATTGTATGTGGGAACTGGTGAGCAAGCGAATGTGTTCCATCATCCAACTCCTGCAGCTCATGCTCTCTACGATATCCTCCTCCTCCTAAAGAGAGAGAAAGAGAAAGAACAGGGAGAGAGAGAGAGAACAAGTAGAGAGAGAGAGAGAGAGAGAGAGAACAGGGAGAGAGAAGGGGGACGACGGCAAGAAGAGAAGCAGCATAGAGAGAAAAATCACGCTCTTTTTATTTCTACCGTGCTGCTCGTCCTCTCACCCCCCAGCAGGGAAAAATAGGAGGACAGAAGGTGACTGTCCATCTTTCTCTCTCTTCTGTCCCTGAATTTGGGTGGGATTGCGTGGTTTTTATTTTTTTTCTACCAGTGGGGGACACTTTGGAGAGAACTACCAGGGAAACGAGGAGAAGCTGAGAGCCAGGATGCTCAACAACCTCACTGAATGTGAGGAGGGAGAGGGGGGAGCAAACAGCCAGGGTGAGTGGTGGAATCTCTCTCTCTTTCTCACACACACACACACATACACACACAAACACACATACACATACATACTCATGCACACAAAACCATAAGCATTTACAGCGACCGGTGCGTGCTCTCTTATACCCTATACAAACAGTCTCATGCTGTGCACACACACTTAGTTACTCAGTCATGCTTTAATGGTCAGATCAAACACAGAAATGGAGGGATGAAGAAGAGGAGGAGTAGGTAGGGCAGTGAAAGAATGAGAGAGTGAAACAGAAAGAGAGAGAGAAAGAGTAGGAGGGGTGTGTTCTGCTGTTGCTGCCTGCATCGGATCCTCTCTCCTCTTTTACTGCATGCGTGCCGTGACTAGAATAGTAATCGGGTCTTTTGTTTATTGTGTGATGCCCTAGTGCTCACTCATGACACACTTCACAGAGCGACTGCGGACTGCGCTGGAGCTTGCTGGAGTCACGTTCGTAAAAGTGGCACGCGCTCCATATGTGTTCGCCAAGATGCTGGTTCTGAGTAGTGCTGTCATTCAACATATTGCAAAAACCTTGTCCTCGAAGAGCAGCGTTCCACAAATGCTGAGGCAGAGCTGTACACTAACCCTCTAACCCCGGGCAACATACTTGTACTTTCAAAATTCATCAATATGGAATATACATTAATATTCATGACTTTTTATCTAATTGCTCTCAATTACTGTTCATTGGATCATGGGAATGCCATGTAAAGCACGTGACACTGAAGCCGTCTCATACCGATTAATCACCAACACCCCCCCCACACACACCCCCCAACCCCCAAATCAAATTACAGCCCTTTGCAGAATGTTTTTGTTTGTGTGTATGTGCACATCTTGACATATGAAAGTATTCTGAAAGTATATATGTATAGAAAGTTTAAATTAAGACATTTTAACCGTGTCATAGGTTTCCTGCACAAAAGAGTTTTATTTTTTGTCTTAACACACAACATTACAGTTAAATATTTTCTGTATGATTTTATTTTTCTTCTGATCTTAACTCCTCATTTATTATCCACAAACTACAACCTGCGGTCATTCAGTCACTTTTGCTCAGTTTCTTTCTGTCTGTAGTATAGAAGTGTGTCTCTGTCCATGGTGCTGATTTGTCCTCTTCATTACGCACTGAGTAACAAGCATGAGTGGCTTTATCAGGAGGCTCGGCTGAGAATCTTGCTATCTCACCCTCCGACACAATGAAAAGTGCTCATCTCCAGATGCATTCAGCATCCTCGGAGTTAGCGTATTCATGAGATGCCATCTGATTATGCTATTTTGTTCATTATCGAGAGAAGAGTTGGCTGTTCACTCGACAAGAAGGGGGTTGGGGAGCCCACTTTTATCTTTCATCTGTGCTCTTCTGGGGTTTGCTGTTGTTTTTGTTTATCATCATCAGTAATATTATATAGCATGTTGCGCAAACTATTAGAAGAAGGCTACAGGTGTACATGAAGTGCTCTGATTCAAGCTTGAGCTTGTCAATTCTTAGACTTCACCAATTATACTTTTTTGGGATCTCTTTTCTAAACATAGTCTGGTTTCAATTACTATATTAAGTAAAACACCACAAATTTATGGGTTTTTCTGCAAACCATTACATGAATTCCCTCCTTCCAGTGAAATGTAGAAAAGGAGGTGGGTAGCACACAGGAACAAATATGTCTACAGATTGCACTGCATTTTGTATTTGTTTTATTTTTAAAAGTACAGAGACAAATTCATAAATATATCTTTTTTTTTTTAATTCGACATTCACTTTATTTCGATTTGGCATACATTGCAATATTTTTAATATTAAGTAAAAAAAAAAAATCAGCCATTAGTTATGTTATCAACATAGTTCCTCCATTTTTTGGAGATAAAATGGTGTTCCAACTAGGGTGTATTCCTGCCTTATGCCCAGTGTTCCCAAGGACAGGCTTTGACCAGGAGAATCTGCTTGGTGGTAGCTGTAGCTAAATTTGATGTTAAAACTGTGGTTTTTTTTATTTTATTTTGTTACTTCTTTTTCTAGTAGGTAATTTGTTTCATTAAAATAAAAACAATATAAGTTATTCAGATTTCTTCAGTGTAAAACTACAGAATTGTTAGCACACTTGTAGAGCATGATACATACTGTACTGTATATCATAGGAATATCTTAAATTAATAATTCAAATATAATTAGACCTATCTCGAATTAAGCCACTGGAACCGGCTATTAAAAGTAAGCCTCTATAACTTAATAAGCTTCTCAAGCACACGCTGCTAAGAAACTCACACACTCATCATATCACAATGGTTCAATATGCAAATGTAATAAAAATCTACCATGAGTGGAAGTTGTTTTTTTTAAATCATCCACATTCTTTTTTTAATAGTTTGTGTTTTTGTTGGTATATTGTAAAAGCAGAATGTAGCCTGAGGGAAATGCTTCTGCATGAGGAATTAGTATTTTCTATCCAGCTATTCACTCTTTTTATTAAAGGGAATATCCAAAAAAAATAGAAAGAAGAAATATAGTTGAAGGGTCTTGTGTGCTTGTAGTATGTACTGTATACTGTATCCTTTAACTGGGACAGTAAATGTAGTGTACCAATAATGCTGTTCACTACAAATGAGTTTTTACGCCCATGTCCTTTTTGTTTTACTTATGGATTTTAAAGTTACAATAAATCAGACACCACAGCAACAAGAAAATGTACAGTTTAGTACTTTATAGAAAAAACATCTGCATCCTCTCTTTTTCTCTTTCTCTCTCTTTCTCTCTCTCCATATCTCCTACCACTTTGCTGCAAAAAGACATTAATTATGATGTAGTTCCAGCTGAGTGTATGCTTAAATGCCCCGTTGGGACTCACTTCCATTATAAATGTTATTTTTGAAATTTATTTCTGAAATATACCATTTATTTAACATACTGTTATACTGTAGTGTAGTAGTTTAGTGTTGTAAATTAGTGTAGTGTTAAGTATTACAGTGGCTGTAAGAAGTGTATCTTTTATCATATTAAAGAGACACATACATGTTCCTTTTGTTTCTATGCAACAAACTAGGTTATTTAATGGTAGAAAGATTTACTTTGACCAAACAAATATATAAATGTCCAGATTTTACACTTTTTTTTGTAAAAAATTCTCCCTTAGCTTGTATTAACAGCTTTAAACAGTCTTGAAACATTTAGCCAAAAAGCTTTGCCATTTCACTTGTAAAAGTTGGCAGATGTTCTTTGCTAGTTGTGATCTAGGTCATCATAGCACAGTTCAATAGGGTTTAGGTGTGGTAACTGGGCAGGCCATTCCATGATAGATAACACTCCGGTTGAGTGTTTGTTGTCTAATTAAGACTTACTGAGCTTGGAAGTTTGCTTTAGGTCAGTGTCATATATGGTAAAGTTGCAGTCCAGACAGAATTGCATAGTGTTGAGATATGGAAGGGTTGCCAGGTTGGTTCAGTATCCATTTCACCTGGAATAAGTCTCCAATTTTCCCTGCTCCGAAACACCCCGAAACCATTAATCTTTCAACCCTATGTTGGACTTTGAGTGTGAGGCAGCTTGGTAACATCCTCTCTTCTGTTCTTCTTCTTACATATGTTCTTCTGTTAGAGCCAAAATTCTCACATTTGGACTAATCTGTTCACAGAAATGTTTTGTTGCAAAAATCTGTAAAAGAATAGGTGGTTCCAAACTTTTGACAGGAATCATACATGAGGAAGGAAGTCTGCATGTGTGTGTATTCTGTAATGCCATCTAGACCTTCATTTGGATCTTTTTTTTTTTTTTTAGAAAAAAAAATCCTCTCAATATATTAATTTACCACCTGTTTAAATGTCCTAGATTTAGATCCATGTGGTACTTCGTCTAATGAATCGTCATGAAAATTGGTCTAAGTAAATAATGAATTGGTCACCCAGGGTTAGCCAAAGAGGAACTGGACACCTGTTTCACACACATACACACAACCTCACATACACCCACCTTGGCAGAGTATAGCATGATTAATGAGATATGATTATCTGAAATGGTAACACTGCTGTGCCTGTTTTCAGTCATCTAGTGCCCCGGTCAGGAGTAACATCATCTTGTTTTACACACACACACACACACACACACACACACACACACACACACACACACTTACATGCGTATGAACACATTCAATTATCACACTGGTTAATTGGTGAGAGAAGAAAGAAAAATGGGTTACTCTAATTAAAAGATCATAGGTTCTATATTTAATGGAATATATGCATGTGAGCATTCATTTCAAGTTAATTATGTCAACCTTTTACTCATAAAACAATACTGTACACAGAGACCTATTCACACCTGAAGTGGCTCAGTGAAGGAGGTTCAAAAAGACAAATGTTTCAGAAGGCTGCATTTTGGGTACACACCTCTCTCTCTCTCTCTCTCTCTCTCTCTCTCTCTCGCTCTCAATTTCCAATTAGTGTGGTCAGAATAAGAACAAACCTCTTGTATTGTTCACCCAGGTGATATCAAGAGGCAAAGAGTAGATCCAGGTCCCTGTGTTTTTTTAGAATAAATAAAGTATGACATCAATATTACTTTATGAAGGTGTGAAAAGTGTGTGTGTGTGTGTGTGTGTGTGTGTGTGTGTGTGTGTGTGTGTGAGAGAGAGAGAGAGAGAGAGAGAGAGAGTGTGTGTGTCTGTGTCATGGAGTTCTACCAACACAGCGACTTCTGTCGCAACCACTTTGTAAAATGTCTTGGTGTGTGTGTAGGTGGAGGAGGCTTGTAAGAGGTGGATCGCGAAAGGAAAAAAGCATTGAAGGATACTTCAGTGAGACCGATGACAGGCTGAAGAGACAGGAAGTGACTGAAGTGGACACAAACATGTCGAACGTCAGAGTGATGCACCTGTAACTATAGTACGAGTTAATGCTTCCTAATCTTAGTCTGGTGCTAGAACGTTGCCACAGCTTAATTAGCTTGTCTGGATATTTTGACATTTGGTGCTTACATAAAATAATTGCAAATATAATATTATGATGTTATGTAAGCACTAAATTTCAAATTATTGTCTATATCATCACAGTGATTTGCTGTATCATGAGAAATGAAGTGTAGAGAGGAAGGAGTGGAGTCAGGTGCTATTAGAATGGTAGGTAGGCGAGTGTAAGAAGATAAAGCAGTTATGGAAACAGTTTTTGGATCCTGGAAATTGGAAGAACTACAGTGGAAAGAATCATAGTACTAAGGTGTTTAACTTTAACTTTAAAAATATTGATGTGGAATATGAAATATGGAATCCTGTCTTTTGTCTTGTAACACTACTTTAATTGCACTTTTACAATGACAGCCACTACTATTCTACTATAGTAAACGTTGTACATTTCTGCAAGATTTTGGACTGAAATTGCAACAGCAGCGGGCAATCTTGAGTAGAGTAGCCACAAGCTATCCAACATTAGTGATAGCTCATATGTTGTATATTACATTCTCAAATAATAAAGGAACTGGTATACTATATGGACAAAATTATTGGGATACCTGACTTTTCCAGCCATATGTGGTTCTTTCCAAAACTATTACCACAAAGTTGAAGGCACACATAGGTATAGGATGTCTTCGGATGCAGAATCATAAATTTTTTTCTTCACTAGGAAAGTGAGCTACGGGATATTTTCAGGTTTTGATGTTTATCTTGATTGACCTGCTATATCTCTAACCTAAAGCCTATTGAACAACTTAGGGATCATTTAAAACGCTGACTGTACCCCAGGCCTCCTCACCCTACTGAAAGCTGAATTAGCACAAAGCTCCACAACCACGCTAGTGGAACATCTTCCCAGAACAGTGGAGGTTATTATAAAAAAATTTGGAATAAGATGTTCAAAAAGCATATACGAATCTTAAGGTCAGGTGTCCACATACTTTTGTCTATATAGTGTATTTAAGATGACTAACCTAAAGTGAAATTGTGAGATTAGGGTGCATTTGCAGAATGACAACTTCAGCTCATATGCAGGATTAATTTTTATTTTTTTTTTTTGAACTCAAAAACACTTAAAAACTCAAATCAAACAAAATAACTACTTTTCACAGGCAGAAGGTTCTCAAATGACTTGCTTTCTGTTTTGTTTTGGCTGCAAATATGATGTTCTCCATAATAAGAAGCAATATATTTATAGCTAACAAACTCTCTGTATGTCATTACATAATAACTGCTACCACATCTACCCTTGTCAGTTAGATTCCAGGGCAACTGACCTGCAGTTTTTAACTTCTTCTGTGGAGTAGCTCATGAATCTATGATTTGTTCACCTCTGACCATAATTTATTGGATTAACATTATTTTTGTGCAATTCTTTTTTACGCTGAATGATCTGAAAGACATTTTTATTTAAAGTGAAGTACAGCCATTTACTTTCACTAGCATAAACCTAAAGCATGTGCCTGATGCTAGTTTTCAAACATTCTGGACCAGTGTCTTATATTGTAGTGCATGTTTAGAGGAGATGTTCAATAACATTGTCTTTCTGTGTGCTCAGGAAATTTAGTAGGCATATCTGTTCCTCAGGCTTATGATCCTGTTCCCTCTGTCATTATTCGAAGAGAAGAATAAGGAGTAAGCACTGCACAGTTGTGTAACATAGAGACAGCATTTAGTGTAATTATGTTGCACTGAGCTTCTGTCTGATGGTTACACAGAGCACACCCACACCTCTTTCCTTCCCTTTTTTCATTATTTCCTAGACCTCCAATACCTTTTTACTTGTCAGCTCTATCTATCTATCTATCTATCTATCTATCTATCTATCTATCTATCTATCTATCTATCTATCTATCTATTTATCTAATTGTCTATCTATCTATCTGTCTGTCTGTCTGTCTGTCTGTCTGTCTGTCTACCAACATATTTTCCTCATAGTGTTTTCAATAGTTTTTATATATATATATATATATATATATATATATATATATATATATATATATATATATATATATATATATATATATATATATATAATTTTTGTTTGTTTTGTTTTTTTTCTATTGAAAAATCCTCACTTAGCATTAATAACAACTTTACACAATCTTGGCATACAAACAGTAAAATCCCCAAACATTCAGTGGAATTTTTTGCTGTACCTCTTGTGAAACTTGTGTCTTTACTAATTATATCTTTCTGACCTTGCAATCCATTTTATCCCAGAACAGTTTAATAGGATTTGGGTCTAGTGACTAGGCAGGCCATTCTCAGCACGCATTTAAATTTAAGTAACAATCATAAAAATAAATATTTTTACTAAGATAGTCTATGGAATATATTTTATAAGGGTTTAAGGGTTCATAACCTGAATTAGTAGAGACTAGACCTGGTCAGTGTGAAGGCTTGTTGTCAATGCATAGACTCTTAAAAAAAAATCATGTAGTAATACATAATCAATATAAAAACCAAGTCCAAAGAACACATAAGCAATTTTTGGCATGATTCCACAATTTCAATTATTTATGCAGGCTGTGTGCTCAAAATTGTGTGTCTGGATAAACAACAGAAACCTATAGCCATGTTTGTGCGACCTGTCTTCCCAGAAATGCAGAAATAGACAATATGCATTGCCATGGTTACCCTGTGCTAGCAAGGTTCCTTTGGCCCTAGATTGTTACCTTATAACACACACAAACCCTCATATCTCTTCTGCTTATTCGAATGAACAGATCATCATAATATCTCAGAGCTCACACTATTGAAATACTTTTGTGCTTTTGTGTTCACACACACGACAGCACCTTCTTGTTTGCAATTTTGTTTGCCCACATTTTGGCAAAGTGCCTCAAGCCAAATGTGTGATAAACGATAGGTATGTGTGTGTGTGGGGGAGCACAGAATTGCATCCCTGGTTTGGGTGTGTAAGCCTGTGTGTGTAGAGTCAATTTACTGGAAACGAACAGTTGATGTCTCTGGTGTGTATAACTATTTGCATACAGCCTACACATTCATACACACAAGTGTTTGATTAAATAAGCCCAGACCTTTTTTTATTGCAGTGTTTCAAACACATTAGTGTGTGCAGGTGTGTGTGTGTGTGTGTGTGTGTGTGTGTGTGTGTGTGTGTGTGTGTGTGTGTCCAGTGCTTATTTCTGGATTGTCGTATGTGCCATATGATGCGGGGGTCAAAGTAGGAGGATGGATTAAAGAATAGAACACTGGAGTAGAATGAAACAGGTAGAGAGTAATTGGGCACAACTAAGGAGTGTGAAAGAGATCAAAGTCTTGGCTGCCTGCATTCACTGGCAAAAGCTTCAGCAAAATGCACACACATATACACACACACACACACACACACACACACACACACACACACATATGTACACACAAACAGTTTCAGTCGGAAGCATCGGTTTTCTAATTACCAAACCAGTGCTGATGCTAATGCAAATGACAGATTACTAAATATAGCCATATGAAAGTATACATTAGGCATCATGCAGAGAGTCTCAATAACAGTCTGGTGGAGATGGTTGGACGAGGGCTTCTGTTTGTTTTTGCAGGATCAAATCGTTTTGTACCCACATCTCAGCATGATCTCCTTACATGCTTCACTCTTCGTGCATGTGCGTGCACATGTAACTACACACTTGGTAAACTAAATTTAATTTAATTTAAATTTAATTGCATTATTTGATTCAAAGGCGTTTATTTGTACACACAGACCCCCTTTGCTCACCCTCTTTTTTATATTTATCTTGCATTTTCTCTCCTTCTCTCTCACTCTCAAAGTAGACTTTGCTCATATTTTCTGTACATGATTGCACTCTCAAGCTGAATCTGCACACAGAATCTGTAACACCCACAGAAGTCATCTCATTTTAAATATCCTGGCCCTAAAGGTCCTTGGGAACTAATAGAACTTTTAAACTTGCAAGAACTTTGATGTGGGCTAAAATTATTAAAAAAATAAATAAAATTGCAAATCACAGAAATCTTGCAAAATACTAGGCGGGTTTCAGTTAAAATGCAGATGTTGAAAGACTTTGGTAATTACATACATTCAACCTAATTATAATTAGTCTCAATCAATCTTTCTAAGGATCGTAGGAGATTTGGTAAGATTGCATATTAATAAAGTGATAAGGAAGCTCCTGTACCGTACCCTGGTCAGGGTTGTGGTGGACCCAGAGCATGGATGAAACACTTTTTTCTCTTTTTTCCAAAGTACCGTTCTGGACAATCCTCTAAATTGATGCAATTTAAAGACGCTACTGGTGGGAGTAAATCAGAGAACAAGAAGAAAACCTTGTAGAACATGTAAAACATGCACTGTAGGGACCAAAGATTAGGATTAACACCAGGGGTTCTGTAGCTGTGGGGCAGCAAAACTGAGCCACCATGCCCCCTGTTAGATATGGTTCATGGTTTAAAGACCAGTGTGATCTTCCATATCAAAAAGACCCTCACTCAGTTGTCATAAGATCTGAGGCATGGTGTCATGTTCCCCGCTGTCTATAATAGACAGAGAATGAAAAAGTCATGTTGACACTTAAAGTGCCATATTGTTCCTGAACAAGCACCCCTGATGGTTCTGCTTGCCTGTTACTGTGTGTGAGTGTGTATGTGTGTGTGTGTGAGAGGGAGAGTGTGAGTGTGAGAGACTTTCAACATCAAACCATTCTAGCCTCCACTGTTCACTAATCCCTTTAGTTCTGCAAGGTCACTTGATCCCTTGCCTCACCCAGTCACCCGGTTTGCCCTGTTTTAAAGATTATAGAAAACAACACCTACTAATCCCCTTCCTTTCTCTCTGCGGTATCTGACTATAGCACATCATAAAGCCCGGTTTAACATGTGGGTCTACAATCCCGTCCAATGCTAGCCGATTTCACCAGTCTAAGTCACCAGCCTTTAATCACACTCAGAAGAGAACACTTTAAGACATGCTATATTATTAAGTGTTCAGAGAATGGAGAATTGTCATTTTATTGAAGCAGTAATTTCTAATCTAAGCAGAAAGGAGAAAATCTTGATCACCCTAATTAGGTACTTGCCACTTGAATAAAATTCATATTTATGGTATATAGCTAACACTAGTACAGTCTTTTATCTATAGGCTTAGTGTGCCGCAGTTTAAAAAAGTACTAATTTAGAGAACAGTTCGGATCAGACTTGGAAATGTTAAAATGGTCCACAGAGACTTGCCATTAAAATAACCATTTACATGTATTTGCCATTTGGCAGATGCTCTTATCCAACATGAGTGACAGAAGTGCTTTGCGGCATCTACCAATCAATACATACTAATTCTGGTTGTCTAGTTCAGGGATTAAGAGTACAGTCAGTCTTATAACCCAGCTAATGAGGACGTATTGTATGTAAAACCCATAAGACACCACATCTTTTAGCCATGGCTTGAATTCACTTAGCTGTTCAGACATCTACGATGCTTGTCTAGAGAATAGCCTCAACATGTGTTTCTTTGTACTATAATAGATGGTGGGTCTAAATAATAATAATAATAATAATAATAATAATAATAATAATAATGCACAAAATATGAATAGCATATGTCTACCATACTTTTGTGCATCCTTAGTGTAAAATGTATTCCTGTGTCCCTGATATGTTTATATTAATGTCTATTTTAAAGTGAATACTATATGTAGAGGCAGGGACGCTTGTGAACTCAGGGATATAGACACAGATGGCGTTTGCTGAAACGTTACATAATAGTCTAGTTCAGCCACAGGCTTACTGGAGTCCAATTGGACCCTAAACAACCCTGTGATTTCCCAGAAGTCTAATAAAGCATTTTAAAGCTGCTTTGTTTTATGTCACCCCCCCTTAAACAGGGTAAATCCCCTGTTAACATGCATGCAAAGGCCTTCCAAAAAAATCACATTGATGTATGAGACAATACACAATTTTTTTTTTTTTTTTAAGCAGTGAGCAGTGATTGCTCCTCATAACCACAATGTATGGCAGATACATATAATTATGCCTGCCATTCAGATCTAGTCTTTTATGTGTGATTAAAGCATCTGTTGAGGACTGTTAACACCAGCTCCTTTGGTAATGCATCAAGTTTTTTCTATAGGTTTTTCAGAATTGGTGCACAAATGCAAATGAACTCTTTGTACTTATAATGAAAGACTTTTCTTCTTTCTATAAGATGTTATAATGTGCCATAGACAACATAGAAATGCTCTCATAATGACTGTGTGGTTCTTTGAATCCCAAACTCCTGATAGTGACCAACATCTGGACTCCTCCTCTTGTATTTGTAAAAGCATGTTGAGAGATTCTAACTCAGTAGTGTATTGACACATGCCAGCATTTGCAATAAATTCCAGTGCTATACAGCAAATACATTTTTGTCTTTAGGACATTCTTGATGAGTTCTTAACTGGTCAACACAGATGTTATGAAATGTAAAAGGAAGCAAATGTTGGCAGCACAATCATCATCAACAAAGATAGCAAACTTGTATTTTCACATCTTAGCTGGCATGAGGAAAATCATTATTAACCCCAGTCATGCGAATGTATTTGTTTTTCTGTGTGTATATATATGTGTCTGTAGCTTGGCTGGGCAGTTGTGGTGGAGGCTTTGTCTTTTTGTCTTCCTGCACCGTCGGTTACCATGGTGATGTAACTCTGAATTCCTTCTCACCTGCTGTTTTTATCAATTCACACTGTGTGTTCACTATTACTTTATGTGTCTCTCTATCTGTCTGTCTGTCTGTCTGTCTGTCTGTCTGTTTGTCAGTCTGTCTGTCTGTCTGTCTATCTATCCAACTTATTCTAAACATTACAGAACTTTATTTTTAGCATATAACCACAATAACACACCTCATTAACAATGGCTGAGTTTAATGTGCATTCACCATTTTCAGTTTATGTTTATTCATCTGAGAACATAAAAGTTTCCGTCAGGTCTCTTACAGCTCTTTAAACAACAAGCATTCGGTTTGTTCACCAGCTGCTAGAAACACAGACTCACTTTACCTCTGAATGATCACGGCCGAGCCCGGAATGTTTCAGACGGTACCATCTGTACCGTCCTGTGTGGAGAATCGCAACAGTAAAGATGTAAGGTATGCACAGTAGAGTTCTTACTACAATGGTGATTGCTCCAAAAGCTGCTCTGTTTCTCAAAGAATATAACCTGCACCAAGACCTGCCATTCAATCATTGGTTTATAAGAAAAGAGCAACAATAATAACGTGTATATAGATTGTTTGGAATGAAGGTTCATGGACTGTATACAGACACATACGATAGCCATTTTATTAGAAAAACCTGTAGACTTGACCAAACATGCAGGTGTCTAATAACCCAACCAAATCATGCAGCTACTGTACTGGTCAGGAGCTCCCTTTCTTGTTCAGATCAAACATCAGAATTACACAAAAATGTAATCTTGTTGGTTTTGACCATGACATTATTGTTAGTATTTATTTAGTGTGTGTGTGGGTCGGTGTGTGTGTGTGTTTGTGTGTGTGTGGGTGGGTATGTAATGAGGTCCATCCGAGGTGTATGTAGTTATATGTAGCTAGGATATCTCAAGCAGACAGAAGCAAAGAGACTTATGAAGATCCTGAGGTGAAGATCCCACTGTGTACCACAGGGATTGTGACTAAAGCTTTATCTTAGCACTCAGCCTTTCCGCAGCTTTGTTTTCTAGATTTTCTCGTTTTGAGTACAAAGCAGACTTATCATAGCCAGAAACCATGGCTAAAATCATTTAACACTACACAATCCCTTATATTTATTTCTACGGACTTTATTACATTTCCATTACTTTGCATCCTGGTAACTACACAAGGGAACCACTGAACACACATACTGTGTGTCAGGGCAGATATGGTATTTCATCATTTCTACTGCTGTGCTCCTTATAAAATGTGCGGTATGCTATTCACTGAGGTTAGGCTATTCGGTCTATTTTGTGACAGTAACATGATCAGACGTGCTCGGAAACACCCTGTAATATGGCCGCTTAGTAAGCTTGAGAGAGGCTTATGATCTTAGAAACAGCATGGTCTGTCTGTTATGTCTGAGTCTGTATTTCCACCTGATCAGCAGTGTGTTAATGTGTATGTTTGGGTGTGTGAGAGAGAGAGAAAGAGAGACAGGGACCTCATTCAATATAGAGTATGAGTCGAATATTAATGCCTGAATGAGCTGTAGATGATAGAGCATGACTGGAGCATGGAGGATGTAGTGTCTGGTGGGCAGCTTTGATAGCAGTACTAACTTAGAAGGAGAGAGCTAGAGACTAGGAAAATAGGTGAGAAGGAGAGAATGAAAGAGGATGAGAGGCTGTGCTGCACGGTTGCCAGATCTCTGTAACGGCAGTAAACGTCACCACTCTAAGTAGGTCAGGCAGCAGGCTCTATGGTGAGGCACTGTGCTATGGGAAAAGTGTGTGTGTGTGTGTGTGTGTGTGTGTGTGTGTGTGTGTGTGTGTGTGTGTGTGTGTGTGTGTGCGTGCGTGCGTTAATCATGTGACTCAAATATGTATAGTACTAATCGAATCAGTACATACATTTAGTTTCATGTAATACAAAATATAATTGTATGTATACTTTTTATCAAAAACATTACAGTGTTAGCAATATGAATGTTCTACATATCACTGGAGACCGGTCGGTGATATCCAGCAATAAGTCAGGAATATAATCAGGAATAATGAAGCAGGACCTGTATGACTGAGGCTGACCAGAGTGGATGATGACTTTTGAATTTTGAATAGCAGACATAGTATATGGATATGATCATTGATACCCCTGAAGTAGGAGCTTGTATATTTTGGGTTGTCAGAAATATGACCTGAATGAGTCACAGGTGATTTAGACTACTAAGAATCCAGCAATACAAAGACAGCAATGTTAGCTTGTAAACTATTGTTTCTTATTATAAGATTATAGTAAATCAATTATGCTTATTTGTGGACATTAATACTTTGCTTGTAGTTTTCTTATTATAGTAACAGATTCAAAAACTTTTCTTACTTCTTAAAAGTGAATGCTCACAATGGAACAAAATAAGTTTTTAAATAGTAAAATAGTTTTCATAATCTTATATTATTGTAATATTATAGGATAAGCATGACTATATTCAAGATATTTCCACTTGGCAAGATGTCACTGTCTATCTGTTACCTGTGAGATGCAGTAAGTGTATTCCTCTGAATCAGTGTAAGGAATAACTCAGTGAATAAAATTATATTTTACTGTACTAAACTACGTTGTTATTTCAAAACTCCTAAAAATGTTTTTAGATTGCGCAGCATGGGCTACAGTGTTACATGTCTTAATTTCATAGAGAGAAAAAACGAGATCAATTAATACGGAATAAGAAAATGTCATTACGTTAAATTATGCATCAGATGGGAAAATAAACGACCTACACTTTGTTGTTTTACAGCTTGTGAGAATGAGTGGAAGATCAGCTAAGATATAGACCTCTAAATGAGACACACTTTGACATCAGCCGCACCTCCTGGTTGGCGAAACATAGCAGGAGACTGTAGAGATTTGCACGAGCAAGTCAGACTTTGTTTTCAAGACTTTTTACTGTATGCTATTGAATCTGACACTTACATAAACTTAAAGACAGTAACAAAAGAGGGCACTGGTATGAGGAGCTCAGCTAGCTCGATAACTTTAATACCAATGAAGTTGGAGTTAGTGTGCTGTTTTATACTGATTTAACAAGCTTATGTAGCTCACCTAACATATACATCAAGAAACCAGCTAATGAAAACTTACTTTATTCTCAACTGCTTTTAGTGCCTCGCTGTTGTAATTGTAAAAAAATTAATGTTAGCGAAGTGTCATGTCTTTTATTGCTGGTGTGTTATAATAAAGAATTTTATCTGTTCAATTTCAGTTTGATTCTGATATAAAATTCTTGATAGATTTTTCAGTCAAAAAACACTGAATGTCCATATTGTAGTTCCATCATTATTGAGGTGATCAGCTGTTCACTGGTGGATGCTTGAAAGCAAAAACTGTTTGTAACACACTCGCTGGTTCCGCTCTGAAAGAAAGACAGGCAAAAGTTCACCAAGCAGAGCTTTCTTAATTTTCTTTTGTTCTCACCACGGCGCTTTTCTTTCCAGTACTCATGTATACATATAGCGGTTTGGGATGCCTTTCCATCTTGACGTCTGTAGGCAGCCACTTGACCCTTCCACCTGTCTTTGCTTGGTGGCTCTCTCCCGGACGTTGGTGTCTCTCTCTCCTCCTTATTTGCACACACCTGTCCGGCCTGAGCTGACTCCCTACCCCTGGCATGAGATGCAGAATGTGGTTGAAAGTGCTCCCAGATTCTGAAGAATGGGTGGGTGGGGAGTGTCAATGGAGAAGAAGAGAGGGAATGAGAGAGTGGGAGAGAAGCTGCCTGTCCCTGGGTACACCGCCATCTAGACCTGCATAGAGAGGCGTGGCAGATGATGGAGTGCTTGTTGTCGCTGCCGGTCCCATCTCGCATCACAGAACGCAGGTGTTGCCCGCAGTGGCTGCAGCACTCCTCATTGGCCTGGTTCCGTTCCTTCCACAGCAAAATCTCCCTGGCGTCATATCTCTCTTCCAGCATGGGGTTTTGGGACCACTGTAACACACTCGCTGGTTCGTCGCCGGAAGAAAGAGTGGCAGGAAAAAGTTCACCAAGCAGAGCTTTCTTTCTTTACTTTCATTTTCACCCCGGCGCTTTCCTTTCCAGTTCTCATGCCAGGGCTCGCCCACACATATCGGTTCAGGACGCCTTTCCAGCTTAACATCTGCCACATCTTCCTCTGGCATCCGCCTGTCTCACTCGCATAACGGCACGCTTTCACTTTCACTCCCATTGTCAACGTTCTCCAACCCATCCTCCCCATCTCTGCTTGGTGGCTCTCTCCCGGAGGTTGGCGTCTCTCTCCTCTTTTCTGGGGTCACCGGACTAAAACAGAGCACAATGATTAGTCTTATCAGCTGCAGGTGTTTCTTACCGCTCATTCCATCCGGCGCCGCCGTCCACTCGTTCACCGCTAGCACACTGTTCAGGGCAACTGTATACCTGAGCCAGTGTAGCAGACTATTAATATTCTTTACAATCCAAATCTATCTTCATGGTTCCCAAATTAAACCTTCCACAGTAACTTCATGGATTATTAGACTGTTCATGTGGAACCAACCTCAGCTGCAATGAGTGGTCTCCAAATGAACTCAATCCAGAATTAGGGAAGAATCAGCCAGGTGCTACAAAAAAAAATGGGACACGATCACTGGCACATCATTAGCATGTTTAACTCGACAGAAAAAGAGAAAGAAAGAGAAAGTAGGGCAAGACAACACTAGAGACCAACAAGGAGTGCTATACAACACGTGACTTAAATATTTGTGCTAATTAGACAACGACGCAATTCAGGTGCTTGAGGTCATGTTGCATGGTGGGTGCAGTGAACACGTAATGTGCAATGGCTTGTAGGTACAAAAATCCAGCACTGTTTCAGAGCTGCTGTGATGCATTGATTGAGCTCAGTTGTATTCTGCATTAACCAAACAAGCAAATCTAATGGGTTATGCGTTATCTTATTCACTGTATGATATTACATATGTACTTTACTGTAAATAATTTTGTGATTGTTTTCTATACAGTTTAAAATTTCAGTTTAAAAAGTTTTCTCTCTATTGTAATCCTCTATTGTGTTCAGATTTTGTACTAAAATAATTGATTATTGGAAATAATTAACACAATCGATAATTGTAAATTAAAAGTCTTTTTCCAGTCCCTAAACAGAGAGGTGCCAAGGTGTTTAGGCAAACCAGAATTTTTTTATTTTATAAAGTTCCTGGTTTGGGTATATAGCAGTTTTTTCTTTTTTTACACAGGGAAGGTTTTCTGCCTCCCCATGCAGCTAGAAATGTGATTTATTGATGGGTGTAGTGATAAGCATCCAATCATTGCCCTTATTAAAAAGCAATTTTTTTCTTACAGTTGACATGTCGTTTATTACTCTCAGCCTCCGCTAATATTAATTTTACACTCGCAAATAGGCCACTGTCATTCGCCTCTTAGTTGCCAAAATGAAAAGTACAATGATAAGGAGTTGTAGGACAAGAATGGGGAAGAAGAGGATAAAACCTAGACTATTATTGCAATACCTCAAGCTTTCCAGCTAAAGAGATAGAATGAGTCTGATATATTTATAAATATAAATAAACAGTGTTTTTTGCATTATTTAACATTAGTGGCTCCGCCAAGACAAGCACAAACCTTTGATAAAATCTGCATATAGAAATATATAGAGTAACATAGAAGGATTTCAGATGATCAAGCTTTCCTTGTACTCCCCTTTTTTGTAAAAGAAGTTTAAGATAACACTCTGAGGTACTTTTGTTCATAAAGTGTATGTTGTGAGGCATGGTGGATGGAAATATCACCATGTAGTAGTACATCGCTGCAGCAATTTATTTCCTGTGAACTTTTGAGAAGTTGGTTCCAACCACCAGAAAAATCTTCATGAATGTGTAAATATATAGATGTGACCTGCACTGTAAGTATTAGCCTACCTGAAGGAAATTACTTGTGTGAACCATAGATGCCAGTTAAACAGAAGCTTCCAAATGGATATGTTGACAGACATAAGCGCTGTTAGTTCACTGTTTAATAAATCGAACAGCTACACAGCTGCACAGCTACTTTTTATTTAGGGCTCTTGATGCATAATTAATATTAAATTAAGCTGTCACTGGTGATTCATTATGCAATATATGTTGTACTTAACTTAACTATTCATTTATGTCTGTTTAGATCATGTGTAGACTTTTATAATTCATAGGATCTTAGTGTAAAAAGCTATTTGAATAAGGCTTTCTAATCATCTTCCTGCCATTCAATCAGACCTATATTTTTCTAGGGTTTTTTATTTTTCTTTTTCAATTGTTTTTGAGTGTGACAGAATAACTGTGGCCAATAACACTGCAATAAATCACTGCACTTCTGAAATGCTCAGTTAATGCAACAAACATAAATCTGTTGTTTGAGACTACTTCTGAGGCAATTTTACATTATTCCCCATGGCATTTCTTAGGCTGAATAATCCTCACCATCGTTCTTTTGCATCATATCGCACTGATGCTGCACACATTAGGACATATTTATTTGTTCGAAATTCAGAGCCAATCAGCTATTGGGTGTAACTTCTGTTCAAACAAAACATGCTGGTGAATAAAAGCCCTGTGGCAAATTGAAAGAGCCCTTCCTGGATTTCATTTGGCAGGAATAAAATGTCACGGTAATTGTTTAGACCACGAACTAACTGTAGCCTAAGCATGCAATTACACATGGTACATAGGTGTATATGTTGCTCTGCCTAGTCCCTTCCTGATAAAATATGAAAGCAGCTGTAGAGCTGCATGAAAAAGAAAAAAAAAAAAAAGTTGAATGAAGATAGGCAATAAACAAGACAGGGTCTCTTCGATGTTCGGCTAAAGCGCACACATACAACCTAACTTAGCCTAGCAAGGCCTGATGAGCGTTGTGTGTGAGGAGAGCATGTGTAGAGCAAAGAAAATAAACTGAAAATATGAAATTTCCACCTTGGTCTTAAACTTTTTGCACCCAATTTCAGAGGAATTTAATGAGAAACACTCCTTACTCATTACTAGCGGCTATTAAAGCAAAGCCAGTTGGTTACATCATCGCCTTCACTCGTTTGGACAGAAAGTATAAAAAATTAAGTGTTTGCCTTACAAAAAAGGTCTCATCCAGTCTTTACTAGTGATGCCAGTGCAAAAAACACATAAGATTTGACCAGACTGATGGTGATTACTGCTGTGTTACTTGGTGTTAGCATTAGCATATTATTTTGCATTAGCATAGTAATCTTGAATTATCTTGTTCTGATGTTGCACTAAATCATATTTTATGCATTTTTGCAGTTGATATGGTTGTGTTATAGCTTTTTGCTTTTTTTTCCGGGCATGTCGTGACTCAGTCGGGCTTAAATGGGCTTCTTTTCAAAACACTCAAGAGAGGTTTTTGCCACCTGCACTGTGGGTTATTGATTTGTGTTTCCTGCCTTAAACATGAAGCTTTTTATAGCTAAAATGAAAAGGCACTACACACATTCATATACATATATACATATATATACAGTGAGGAAAATAAGTATTTGAACACCCTGCTATTTTGCAAGTTCTCCCACTTAGAAATCATGGAGGGGTCTGAAATTGTCATCGTGGGTGCATGTCCACTGTGAGAGACATAATCTAAAAAAAAAAATCAAAAAATCACAATGTATGATTTTTTAACTATTTATTTGTATAATACAGCTGCAAATAAGTATTTGAACACCTGAGAAAGTCAATGTTAATATTTGGCATAGTAGCCTTTGTTTGCAATTACAGAGGTCAAACATTTCCTGTAGTTTTTCACCAGGTTTTGCACACACTGCAGGAGGGATTTTGGCCCACTCCTCCACACAGATCTTCTCTAGATCAGTCAGGTTTCTGGCCTGTCGCTGAGAAACACAGAGTTTGAGCTCCCCCCAAAGATTCTCTATTGGGTTTAGGTCTGGAGACTGGCTAGGCCACGCCAGAACCTTGGTATGCTTCTTACAGAGCCACTCCTTGGTTATCCTGGCTATGTGCTTCAGGTCATTGTCATGTTGGAAGACCCAGCCTCAACCCATCTTCAATGCTCTAACTGAGGGAAGGAGGTTGTTCCCCAAAATCTCACAATATATGGCCCGGGTCATCCTCTCCTTCATACAGTGCAGTCGCCCTGTCCCATGTGCAAGAAAAACACCCCCAAAGCATGATGCTACCACCTCCATGTTTCACAGTAGGGATGGTGTTCTTGGGATGGTACTCATCATTCTTCTTCCTCCAAACACGTTTAGTGGAATTATGACCCAAAAGTTCTATTTTGGTCTCATCTGACCACATGACTTTCTCCCATGACTCCTCTGGATCATCCAAATGGTCATTGGCAAACTTAAGACGTGCCTGGACATGTGCTGGTTTAAGCAGGGGAACCTTCCATGCCATGCATGATTTCAAACCATGATGTTTTAGTGTATTACCAAACAGTAACCTTGGAAATGGTGGTCCCAGCTCTTTTCAGGTCATTGACCAGCTCCTCACGTGTAGTTCTGGGCTGATTTCTCACCTTCCTTAGGATCATTGAGACCCCACGAGGTGAGATCTTGCATGGAGCCCCAGTCCGAGGAGATTGACAGTCATGTTTAGCTTCTTCCATTTTCTAATGATTGCTCCAACAGTGGACCTTTTTTCACCAAGCTGCTTGGCAATTTCCCCGTAGCACTTTCTAGCCTTGTGGAGGTGTACAATTTTGTCTCTAGTGTCTTTGGACAGCTCTTTGGTCTTGGCCATTTTAGTAGTTGGATTCTTATTGATTGTATGGGGTGGACAGGTGTCTTTATGCAGCTAACGACCTCAAACAGGTGCATCTAATTTAGGATAATAAATGTAGTGGAGGTGGACATTTTAAAAGCAGACTAACAGGTCTTTGAGGGTCAGAATTCTAGCTGATAGACAGGTGTTCAAATACTTATTTGCAGCTGTATCATACAAATAAATAGTTTAAAATCATATATTGTGATTTCTGGATTTTTTTTTAGATTATGTCTCTCACAGTGGACATGCACCTACGATGACAATTTTAGACCCCTCCATGATTTCTAAGTGGGAGAACTTGCAAAATAGCAGGGTGTTCAAATACTTATTTTCCTTATATATATATATATATATATATATATATATATATATATATATATATATATATATATATATATATATATATATAAGCAAAATAGCAGGGTGTTCAAATACTTATTTTCCTTATATATATACATATGTATATATATATATATATATATATATATATACATATACATATATATATATATATATATATATATATATATATATATATATATATATATATATATATATATATATATATATATATATATATATATATATATATATATATATATGTATATATATATATATATATATATATATATATATACATACATATATATATATATATATATATATATATATATATATATATATATATATATATATATATATATATATATATATATATATATATATATATATATATATATATATATATATATATATATATATATATATATATATATATATATATATATATATATATATATATATATATATATATATATATAGGACAAACAAACACGAACACACACTTAAATTGAAGTGCTAATTATGTGTAACAAGGAGCAGGTGTAAGTGACATTTGACTGTCATGCGATGTGCAGGGGCTGATGGGTAATGTAGTATAGGGCTCATCCCAGCACAGTACAAATAGTGATTGTTTTGAAAGATTCAACCCTTTTACCCTTTTATAGACCCAATTAGTAGGTTTCGAGAGTGTGATATCAAGCTTGGACATCTTTTTACACATGCAAATGAAAATGTTTAATCCTGCTTTCCTTTTCCACCACATCCACCACCGTATTCCTGAAAGAATGAACAAATGCTAGAAATGTAGAAAGTACCATTGATCAATGATTTCAATACGACTAAGCAGACTGGGCAATAATATCTTAACTGGAATAGCAGACCAAACAAAAACTGGCTATATAATCTAGGAGAAGGAAAAATACTGGAGTGAGTTAGATGAAGTGGTGGAGATTGGTGATATGAATGTGATGGATAGGTATGACCTTAAATAGAGGAATCTGCAAATGAAGATGGTGGAAGATTTGGAAATGACAGGGGTGAATACATATTTTACGAAGAAGGAGAAGCATAGGGTGACGTATAAGTATGGAGGAAGGTGCACACAGGTGGACTTCATTTTATGAGGGAGACGCAACCTGAAGGAGATTGGAGACTGTAAGGTGTTGGCAGGGGACAGTGTAGTTAGACAGCATTGGATGGTAGTCTGTAGAATGGCTAAGAAGGTGAAGAAGAATAGGAGAAGAGTGAGGACTAAAAGAAGAATAAGACGGTGGAAACTGAAGAAGGAAGACTGTAGTGTAAGTTTCAGGGAAGAGGTCAGACTGGGGCTCGGTGGTGGTGAAGTGGTGCTGGATGATTGAGAGGTGCAGGTATATGCTGGAAAGAAGTAAGACGAGTAAGACATAGTACATGAGAGGGAGGGCAGTGGAGTGGTGCGGTTGCAGGGAGAAAAGGTGGTGAAGGTGGAGGAGTTCAGGTACCTGGGGTCAACAGTGCAAAGTAATGGAGAGTGTGTTAGAGAAGTGAAGAAAAGAGTGCAGGCAGGGTGGAGTGGGTGGAGAAGAGTGAAGGGGGTGATTTGTGATAGAAGGGTATCTGCAAAAGTGAAAGGGAAAGTTTGTAGGGCTGTGGTGAGACCTGCGATGTTGTATGGTTTACAGACAGTGGCATTGACTAATGAACAGGAGGTGGAGCTGGAGGTAGCAGAGTTAAAGATGCTGAGATTTTTATTAGGAGTGACAAAGGTGGACATGATTAGAAACGATTTAAATAGAGGCATGGAGGACATTTTGTAGACAAAGTGAGAGAGGCTAGATTAAGATGGTTTGGTCATGTGTAGAGGAGGGACATGGGGTACGTCAGAAGAAGAATGCTGAGGATGGAGCTGCCAGGAAAAAGGAAAAGAGGAAGACCAAGGAGGAGGTTTTATGGATGTGGGAGGGAGGACATTCAGGTACTGAAGTTGGTTTCAAAGAAGCAAATGTAGAGGACAGGGTAATATAAACTTACTTTCGGCTTCTCCCATTAGGGGTCGCCACAGCGGATCATCCGTATTCATGATCCGCATGTTCGATTTGGCACGTTTTTACGCTGGATGCCTTTCCTAACGCAACCTTCCCCATTTATCCGGGCTTGGGACCGGCACTAAGAGTGCACTGGCTTGTGCAACCCTAATGGCTGGGCTTGGTTACCTGCCTGGGGAACGAACCCGGGCCGCATCAGTGAGAGCGCCGCATCCTAACCACTAGGTCACCAGGGAACAGAGGACAGGGTAATATAAAGATGGGTTAATCGACCGTTAATTGGAGCAGCCGAAGAAGAAGAAGAAGGAGACTGATGTGAGAAAAGATGTGAGCACTCCATTGGCCCTCCAACAAAATATTATCATGCTGCAGTTCCAGTTATTAGATAAAGACTTAAGAATAGAGACCAATTTATTTTGGTAAGTTTGGACGTAGAATTAGACTATATGGACCAAAGAACTGGGTCACCACTTTTAAAGCTATTTGTAGTGTTTAAAGCCATATGTGGCCATATGCCCTGTTACCACAAAGTCAGAGGCACACAATTCTATAGGATGTCTCTTAGGTGCAGTAGTGTTAAATTTTTACCTTCAATTGAACTAGGAGACCCAAACCTGTTCCAGCTCAAAGCCAGCTCCATGGTGATATGGTTTACATGAGTTGGAGTGGAAGATCATGAGTAGCTTGCTATAGAGCTATGACCTCAACCCTGTTGACATTATGAACAGTATGTTCTCACTTCCATCACACAATAACAGTTTACATTCGTGTCTTATTATCTTCCGTAGTGGGTTTTAGTTCCAAATCACACCTCTCATGACATCACAGTTGTCACACATCATATTTAAAAGCCTTTTGTGTGCATGAGAAAGTCTTTATGATTAAGTCTTGCTTTTTCCATTTTCCATTTCACCACTTATGTTAACAGATATCAGCATTTCATATACATATACAAGCCATTTTGCTGCCGCTCTGCTATCAAGAGTCTACGGTTTCTTTAGTTAGAGCTCTGATCCCTGATTGCACTTGTGCATCCCAGCATTAAGCCTTTGAACTGCCGCCTTTTATTTATTTATTAAGTTCATTAAATTTGCACTGTTTAATTAGGGTGTGACTGAAGCGCATGATGTTTAAAGTGCTAGCTGGGCTTTGAAGACATCAAAAAGAAATGCTTGGCACACAGATGTCACATCAGGCATCGTCTTTTTTAATAAACATGCTTTC